>NW_004955408.1:24855994-24977713 GCF_000276665.1 Chinchilla lanigera | reverse complement strand
GGGGCCGCACCGCGCAGGGCGGGGACGCGCCGCCGGCTTGGTTCCGGGTGCTCCCGCGCGGCGCTTCCCAGAGCGCACTTGACCGAGGTCGGGCTGCGGGAAGGACGGGTCTGCGGAGCAACCCCGAGCGCCGCGGCGTCTCCGACCGCTCCTCCTCCTCGCGCCGACCGCTCCGCGGTTGGAGCCCGAGCCGGCGCCACCTCGCGCGCCCCGGCCATGGCTTTCGCCAATTTCCGCCGCATCCTGCGCCTGTCTACCTTCGAGAAGAGAAAGTCCCGGGAATATGAGCACGTCCGCCGGGACCTGGACCCCAACGAAGTGTGGGAGATCGTGGGCGAGCTGGGCGACGGCGCCTTCGGCAAGGTTTACAAGGTGAGGGCGCTGCGGTGGCGGCCCGGGCGCGCGGCGCGGCTCCGGAAGGCAGGGGCGCCGGCCCGAATCAGCCCGGCCGCGCTTCGGGAGGGCGCAGCGGGGTTGTCGGCTCCGCGACCCTTGCTTTTTTGGGGGAACCTCACTTTGCTGGGCTGAATCCTTAAGCGCTGAGCGCCTCCTCTGGGCGCTGCGGTAGCCCCTGCCCCGGCTCGGTTTCTGAGCACTTCCTGTGCAGCCGGCACTGTGCTCGGCGCCGTGGGGTTGGGTGGGGGACGACAGAGGGACGCTTATAGGACTTCTGAGTCGGAGAAGGCGGCCACCCGTGGCACTGACTGTAACACTACGATACAGGCACACTTTTAAAGCGAAGCGACAGAGAGACTATGGGGATTCCGAGGCGCTGGGGGCAGAATCGGTTGCGCCTGGGAGGGTTGGGAGTGGCCGACGCACCTGAAGAGCGGGCAGAGACGGGGAACTGGGGACGGCACAGCGTGGCCCCGAGAGCCGGAGGTGATGCTTGGAAAGGCGGGCTGGGACGGACACAGGGCGAGGCCAGGGTCCTGTGAATGCTGAGCTGCAGGGAACTGATTTGATTCTGTACCCTTGAGTCACTGTTGGGAAGGCGCCCAGTCTGCAGTCACCTCTGCCCCGGAGGAAGACAGGGCCGAGCGCTTTTGCGGAGGGCTGGGTGGGGCCGAGCTGATTAAATCTAGAGGCTTTTTGCTGCAGGACATTGTCTAGCTTCTGGTTTAGTGAACCAGTTCTGAGTGCCGAAGTTGTTTGGGGCACCCAAATGCCTACAGCTTGACCCCACCCTTTCCCTAATCCCTAATTTCTTTTTCTAGGAAACTTTTTTTTTTTTTTTTTTTGGCCGAAGTCTTGCGGTGTTGTCCAGGTAGCGCTCTAGCTCCTGGGTTTAAGCTGCCTCCTGCTTCAACCTCCTGAGTTGCAGCTGGGATTACAGTGGCGAGCCATCGTCACCACCTGGCGTCGCCTAGGAAAACTTACTGGGAGACTCCCACGTGCTCAGCGGCTGGGTACCCCCTGGAGAGTGCCTCTTTCCTAAATCAGCCACATCACTGTCCTTGGGGCTTGTCTAGATTGAAGCTACTCTGAGCCCAGAATTGCCCTGTCAGAAAGCCAGGCAACAGAGAGGGCTTCTCCAGAATTCCCTCCCTCACCCTCTTTTCTGTCTCCAACAGGATTTGCTTTCTGTGACTTGACATTGATCTAGAGCCTCCTTACCAAAGCTTGGCCTCTGGGATTACGTGAATTAGCATTACAGCTGTGAGCTTGTTAGACCTGCCCACACCAGACCCACTGAATTTGTGGTGTCTGCGTTTTACCAGGATCCCAGGTGATTCCTGCACAAATCAGTCTGAGAAGCTGAGAAGCTGAGAAAGCAGTGCTCCAAAGGCTTAAGAGAGATGTCAGTTTGGAGGCCAACCAGGCCTGTGTGTGTCTTTTGTTACCTTCCTAGCTCCTCCTCTGAGCTGCCCCTTCCTGTTACAGAGCTAGGAACCCTCACTGGAGCAAAAGTCTAGTGGTCAGAGAGTCCAACCCTGGTGTGATGCCGCAGCTTTCAGACTGCCGGATTCGCTGTTCCTCTCCCCCTGGGTTGCGCACACATTTTGAGAACCATCGGGCCAGCACATCCTTCACTCGCACACCTTTGCTTCTCAGCTGCATCCTTCCAGTGGCACCGGGAAACAGTCCCCAGCCTCCCCGCTCTGCCCGACGACCTGCTAGTGTCCTTGCTTGCCTTGGGCCCTTGATCAGCTCACTACCTCATCTACGTTCTCCGGAGGCCCACAGTCTTGGTGCAGCACGTGCTGGTGGGAAATCATGGATGGGCTCTCTCTGCCGGGAGCTTTCGGTTGCATCCCTTGTCTGCTTCCCGTCTGCTCCCCCTGCACCATGTGTCTCAGCTTCACAGGGCTCATTTTTATTTAA
Source organism: Chinchilla lanigera (assembly GCF_000276665.1). Lineage (NCBI taxonomy): Eukaryota > Metazoa > Chordata > Mammalia > Rodentia > Chinchillidae > Chinchilla > Chinchilla lanigera. The sequence continues at coordinate 24,975,388 of NW_004955408.1, read as the reverse complement.
GCCTAAATGTGGAACTTCTCTTTTATGCTGGCAAGATTCCCCCTTGTCATTTTGTCATTTCAACCTGCTGTAAACCCAGTAAAACTCCCTTACTACTCTGGCTTTCTCTACAAAAGAGTTTGTCTGATCCATAAGTTATTTTGTCTCTTCCTGATTCTCCAGAGCATGTGGACCCTTTTTAAAAAAGGACTGCAATTCTCAAAGCTGTCAGCTGGCTCCACCACCACTCCCGCACCTTGAACCCATGATTTTCTTGTAATTAAGACAAGGGAAAGCTAGGTCCAGAGATAGCTGGTGTACCTGGGCATTGTATGTTTTTTGTTTTGTCTTTTTTTACTGGTACCGGAGATAGAACTCAGGACCTCAGACTTGCAAAGCAGGCGCTGTGCCGCTGAACTATATCCCCGGCCCTTCCAGGCATTGTAAATACAGGCATGAGCCACCAAACAACTTGCGCCACACAGAGGTGGTCCCTTGAGATGTGCGTGGTGGTGGAGCACATCTGTAGCCCCAACACTGAGGGAAGCTGAGGCAGGAGAACTGCAAGTTCAAGCCCAGCCTGGGCAACTTAACTGAGGCCCTGTCTCCCAGTAAGATAAGCTGGCAATGGAGCTTAGTGGTAGAAGTACCTTGGGGTACATCCCTAGCACCACAAAAAAGAAAGAAAAAAAAAAGCATAGCACATGTAATGGTATACAATGGCAATGTGTAATAATAGTAACAAATAACAGTGCTACTGGTTTATGTTTGTGTGTGTGTGTGTGTGTGTACTGGGAGTTGAACTCAGGACCTTGCGCTTGCTAGGCAGGCTCTTGTGCTGCTGAGCTATATCCCCGGCCCACCGGTTTATGTTTATACTGTATGCTACCTTTTATTGTTATTTTAGTGTGTTCCTCTACTTAGAGAAAAATTTACTGTCAAACAGTCTGCCCTGTCGTGCTGGCAGCAGTCTCATCTGGCTCATGTTGTCTTGATAGAATCATTTTGTCTTTTGCTTGATTTAATTGAGTGTTGTTTTGTTCCTCATGGCCCTAGGAGTGATAGGCTAGGCTGTGTACATACAGAGTTTATAAAATACGGATAGCCTAGGTGGTAGCCTAGGTGTGTAGTAGATTATACTATCTAGGTTTGTGTAAGTACACTGTGATGTTTGCACAGTGACAAAATCACCTAACGATACATTTCTCAGAATGTGTCCCACTGTTAAGTAACACACAGCTGTATTACCCACTTGGCCTCAGCATGTGACTCTCTGATCTAACCAAGCTTATGTTCCCTGTGGGGATACTGAGGCCAAGGGTGGGAGGGAGTCTCGAACCCCAGGCTCTGGGATACAGTGTAAAACTTTTTCCTTAGTTGGCAATTGGAAGACCTATCCTGGATCAAAGATCCCTGTCACCCAGGCTGCCTTCAGAGACTGCTTACACAGCCCCTGAGCAGTGACATTGAAGTAGTTACTTAGGACCTTTTAATCAGGGAGTGTGACTCCTCCCCACTTTTTTATCTGTTCTGTTGCCAAGGCAGCACAAGTCAGAAATAGCATCTTGACTCTGTGGATGGGATGGGAGAATACATTTTTATTTTTATTTTTATTTTTATTTTTTATTTTTTTTGAGACAAGGTCTCCCTGTGCAGTTCAGCCTGGCCTTGACTCACTTTGTAGCCCAGGCTGGTCTTGAACTCGCATGACCTTCCTGCCTCAGCCTCCCGAGTGCTGGGATTACAGGCGTGCGCCACCACGCGCGGCTTGGGACGGGAGAATACATTTGGACGTGGTACCAGCAAAAGCAGGTGGCCGGGCAGTGGAGAGAGAGTGACCGGCTGGCGGCGTCGTCATTTCCACTCCCTGTCATAGAAATAGCGGGTGATCCAAGTGACAGCAGAGGTTGCTGCAGGCCTTCCTGGGGGTCGAGTGAGCCTGGGAACCTTGGAGTCCAAGTTCACCGCTCTTGTCGGGAGAGAACTGATTCCAGATTTCCTGATGAGAATCTTAAGAATCTCTAATATGTAGAGCCTGTTTTTCCCTTCTCCTTGGTCCTTCTGCGTTGAGAAAAAGGGTAGATTTGATTTAGTACCAAGCCAAGGTTATTCTTACCCAGTCCCTATTGTAATGGCAAGTTGGTTTCAAAAGAAAATAATTCCCAGTCCATTACTAGAATACAAAGTAAAGCTCATGAGCTACGTGGTTTCAAAATTCTTATCACAAAACATCATCTTCATGGTGGGGGAGAGAGAGGAAGTGTCTCGTGTGTGGCGTGGAAACTGCTGCCTTCAGCATTGTGCCTGGTGTCATAAGCAGGGGCTAAATCAGGTGCTCACGTACCCGCCTGGCCAGGGAGTGTGCAGTAACGCCGAGGGCTGGCTTAGTAGTCTGAGATGATTTGTCTGCTTTCTGAAAGTTCCTGTCTCTGATCTTTGTGGTCTTTGAACTTTTAAAAGCTTATTTTGCAAATTCAGGACGATACAAGAAGATAGTAAAAGCTAAAAGGAAAGAAAATCTCCCTAAGTTCCATTAATTTCTGTTGACTTTTTTTTTTTTTTTTTTTTTTCCTCCTGATGCTGGGGATAGAACCCAGGGCCTCCTGTATGCTAGGCAAGTGCTGTTTGCCATTGAGCCTCACCCTCAGCCCATACTTTTTGTTTTTGTGTTTGGAGGCAGGGTTTCAAACTCTTGAGATCAAGTGATCTTTCTGTCTCAGCCTCTTTTTTTTTTTGTCCCGGGGAATCAAATTCAGGACCTCGAGTTTGCCAGGCAGGCGCACCGCTGAGATATATCCCCGACCCTTGCCTCAGCCTCTTGAGTAGGTGGAACTACAGGTGACTGTTGCAATACCTGGTTATCTTTTTTTTTTTTTTTAACTTTTAATGAGTCAAAATTGATTAAATGCCTGTCCTAACCAAGGTACTATAGTAGACAGTTTTAAAATTTTTGTTTGCTTGCTTTTTAAATTTTTTTTTTTTAATTTTAAAGAGTAAAAGAAGGATAACATAGTAATAAGGGGCTTACCGAATTACAAAGTGGTAGGAAATTATCAATGATTGTTGTTTTACATATTGTTGTCTACAAGACAGTTTCTCAGGAAAACAAATACAAAAATAATAGTGAGCTACAGACAAAAGTGGTAGGTTATTAGCAAAGGTGGTTGTACTATACTTTGATATCTTCAAAGTGGTTTCTAAAGGAAATAAATGGAGCTATATATGAGTGACCAACTGAATATTCATTGACTATCCTCAATGGTTGTTGTAGGAAACACATAGTAATAAACATACATCCATTTACAAAATAGCATAGGAACAATACAAACATTACAGAGTTATGGACAGATTAGTAGGAAGATATCAGTGGCTGCTCTAATACATGGAGATATCTTCAAAGTGGTTTCTCAGGAAGACGGAAATATGCAAGAAAGATCTAACAAGTAGTTACAGCCTAAGTGTGAAAAATAGTGTATTACCTCCTTACCAGTGACTCCTTTCACTGAGGTATGATGGCTGGAAGGAAGGCCAGGATTGAAAAGAAAGACCGAGAGACTTGCACCTGTGTCTAGCAACAGGCTGTTTTTTTTATTCTCTATAGTCATGATTACCCGGGGCTCCTCCATGGAGATGACAGTCTGGCCATAGGGAGAAGGCAGAGTATACCCTGGGCCCCCTCATTCCTGTTGGACTAACTGGTAGGATGGGTCTGAGCTCTGGGGCCTCCCCTTAAGAGAACAGACCAATCTCCAGTGGTCACCTTTGCATTCAGGGCATGGCCCAGGGGGTTTCTTAGGGCAGTTCCCCTTGAGGTGGCTTGGCTTTTTAATTTTTTTTAAAATTTTTAATTTTTAAAATTTTTTTTTGAGGTGGCCTGGCTTTGAACAGTGGTAGCAGATGAATGTAGTCATCAAGTTCTTCTTAGGGTCTGTTTCTCTTAGTGCTGCAGCAAAAACAGCTGCTTTTTCTCGGTCTCTTTGTTTTCTCTCCTTGGCCTCCTCCTCTTAATGGCTATAGAATACTGAGGAGGCAATTCTTACTAACATCTCAAGTGAGCCATCTGGGGCGAAAGCCATTTTTTGTAGCTTTTTCTCTCCAGCCTCCCATCGCATTGGGACTCCACAACCAGTTAGTGTCCTCTCCCCAGCCGGCAGCCCAGGCAGCAGGAATCTCGGTGCAGACCTCTCCAGAGTTCCACACACTTCTCCACCACAGCTGTGTTTGCTTGCTTTTTTGAGACAGGGTCTTGATATGTAATCCAGGCTGGCCTTGAACTCATGACAATCCTTCTGCCTCAGCATCCCAAGTGCTGGGATTACAGGCGTGCACCACCATGTCTGGCTGTACTAGACACTTTATATAATCTATAAGACACATGTTCCTTCTTTAAAAAGCGCAGGACTATGTACATTCATGCAATGAAAACCAGAAGGCTTCTGGGAAAAATGGGGTTAAGGGCATACCACTCAAAAACCTTATCAGTGGCACATTACAAAGAAAGAAAAAAAGAAAGAAAATCTGGGCATGGTGGTGCATACTTGTAATCCCATCACTCTGAGAGGCTGAGGCAGCTATCACTTCTTGGCCTTTTGGCTAAGATCAAGTGTGGAGAGGCTGAGGCAGGGTGATTGCAAATTTAAGGCCAGCCTGGGCAATTTAGTGACTTAGCAAGACACTGTCTCAACATAAAGATCTTTAAAAATGGGCTGGGGCGGTAGCTCAGTGAGAAATACTTGAGTTCAAACCGTAGTTCTACCCCCTCCCTCCCAAGATTAGAACACGGTTTTAAGCCAGGCGTGGTGGCTCACGCCTATAATCCTAGCACTCGGGAGGCTGAGGCAGGAGGATTGTTTCTAGTTCGAGGCCAGCCTGGGCTACAAAGTGAGCTCAAGGTCAGCCTGAACTGCATAGTGAGACCCTGTCTCAAAAAGACAAGAAAACAAAACAAAAAAACCCACAGTTTTGTGTACATGCTGTGGATAGGCAATATGTCAATGCTGCAGTAAGGAAGGTCCCTCCCCTGCCATGCTGCCGTGGCAGACATGGTGCAGGGACTGTAGCTTGGGAAGCATGATGGAAGATGCTGTGAGGTCAGCAGCAAGTTGACTCCCTGCTTTGCACCCCTCAGTGGTAGTTGATAGATGTTGGAGGTATTGCCGTGTATTTCGTATACTTCTTCAGCCCTGGCTCAGATTTGCTGTCATTGGCCCATTGAAGCTTTTCCGGTTCATCTAACTTTTTTTGCAGACAAACAGTTACACTGTAAGCAAATACACTTTTATTGTCTTAGGATAAAATCTCTCCTTTTTTTTTTTTTTTTTGTTTTTCTCCGGTACCGGGAACCGAACTCACGACCTTGCGCTTGCCAGGCAGGTGCTTTTTGCCGCTGAGCTAAATCCCCAGCCCCTAAAATCTCTCCTTAATATGTCAGTTTATTGATTGTTTTGTTGGCCCTACTGGAGATTGAACTCAGGACTTTTCAAGAGCTAGGCAAGTGCTCCACCACTGAGTTACACCCCAGCCTGTTTTATTTTTGAGACACAGTCTTGCTAAATTGCCAGGCTGGCTTGAACTTAATCTTGCCTCAGCCTCTTGAGTAGCTGGGAGCGTAGGCAAACACTACCACACCCGGCAAATTGGTATTTTTAAAATAAGTGTCATAGTGGAGCTGACTGTACATTGATAAATAGCTTTATATGTGAAGTTCTTCTTGTACTTTAATTTTTTAGGCTAAACTTCCAGAGGAGAAATTACTAGGTCAAAGGGTGTGCTGGTCTCAGGGTGATTTTTTAAAAATGAAATAAGATAAATGAATAGCAGTCCCCGCTCCCTTTGCTTTCCCTGAGGGCCAATCCCTGAACCTCCTGGGCCTCCAGAGAGCGAGGGCCTGGGCTGCCAGCTGCTGCACAGACCTGGGTGCTCTTGCCCATTTGCTGGCTTTGGGAGAGAGAAGTCCTGCCTTTCCTGCCTTTAGGCCTGCTTTACACAAAGCCGAGGTTAAGGGAGTTGTGAGCCCCGCAGGACTTGCCGCCACCCAGGCCTGGCCCCTCCTCTGTCACCTCCTCTCTGGCCTAACGGATGGGAAGCCAGGGTTTCCACTTCCTCAGGGGCTGCACCGTCCTCTCCACCTCCTCCTCCTTTCTGCCCTCCCCTCTCCTCCCCTCCTCCGAAGGAGATCTGCCCCCAGGCAGTAACCTTATTTCCGCCCAGCCTAGTATTTTTAAACCCAAGTTCATGCTATTGTGAGTGAGTTCCTGACTTGGTCATAACACCAAGGTGACCTGAGCCTCCTGCCTTGTCCTGGGAGGACCCTTGGCCGGGGGTCTGCCTGGGGCCCTTGGCCTGCAGCGCTGGGGCCTGGCTTAGCTCTCCCTAGAGTTTTCCTGGCTGGCTCCAAAGTGGAAGCTCGGATGTGGGGAGTCAGACAGACGGCCCAACCCCTAGCTCCCACCTCTGACCCTATCCCTTGAGGTTACCTAGACTGAGGGGCTGTCCCCCCACAGTTCCCAGGGCCACCTTGGGGGTCCTTCCCAGAGCCTGCTGCTGCTGGGGGCAGTAGAACAAGCTGGTGATCCAGGGAAGAGATCTGGGGCCCATCTTGTCCCTGTTGGGTCAGCAGGGACTGTCTGTGACATAGCATCTGTCTGTGACATGCAGATGGCCACAGAGTTGGGAGGAGCGGAGGAGGAGAGTCACCCTTTATTACCGCAGGTGCTCGTGGTAGCAGACGGGGAAGGGCCTGCCCGGGCACTGCTACTTTACTGTGGAGGAAGTGGAGAGACTTCAGCGCCTGCCGCTCAGCCCTCGGGCCAGGGCTTTCTCACCTTAGCGCTGCTGACCTCGGTGTTCACTGTGGGAGTGGTCCTTGGGCCTTACAGGATGGTCAGCGGCATCCCCAGCTCCTGTCCACTAAGTGCCAGTCCCCCTCACTTGTGGCCACCACCAATGTCCCCAGACATTGCCACATCCTGGAGGTGGAGAGGGGTGGCAGAATTGCTCCATTTGAGGACCATGCCTTGATCCAGTTTGGTACACTGTAAGGTTGTCCCTCAGTGTCCATGAAGATTGGTTCTAGGACCCCCTAGACACCCGACTCTGTGGATGCTCAGGTCCCTTATAGAGAATGGCATTGCGTGTACATGTCACCTATGAATGTTCTCCCCCGTAGTTTAAACCATATCGATTACTCATACCCAGTACAGCAAAAGTGCTACATAAGTAGTTGTTATTCTATATTGTTTAGGGGATAATGACAAGGAAAGAAGTCTGTACAATTCAAAACAGATGTCATTAAAAAACCACCAAAACCGAGGGCCACCTTTGTCTGCATTCTTGTGTCAAGTCTCAGGGTATCTGATAAAAAACTTGCCCTTGGAGTCAGACCAGGGTTCAAAGCTGGGTTGTCCTGTTTAGCAGCTGTGTGATAGATAGTGCTCGGCTTGTCCCTGAGCCTCAGTTTCCCCATGTGTGCGGCGGAACTGATCCGAACAGCCACCTGCCCGAGCTGTGAGGATTACATGGGCAGACTGCACACGGCCGGTAGCAGGTGGCTTTTGCCGCAGCTCAGAAAACTTGGAGCATTTTGAAATCGGAAGATTTCCATAAAAGCCCCAATATTAGACCTTGTTGGACATCTGCAGGGACATTCTGCTGGAACTGAGGCAGGGCCAGGGCCAGCGCTGTCCCTTGGGTGGATTTGCTAGTAGCCTCATTCATATAAGAGTGAAAATAGGGGAAGGAAATGGTAATTGTTTATTTATCATTTCAGTATCTAATAACTACAGAATTAAAGGTGTTTTGTACTCTTTTTCTCTACTCTTTTCTTAAGTCTCTGAGGTCTGCGTGGTTTGCAGTTATGGCTCCTGAGTTGGTGTGGATGAACCTGCGTTAAGTGCTGAGCTGTGACACATGGCTGGCTGGTGGCTGCTGTTTTGGCTCATGCAGACCTGACTTCTACTTGCTGCCATCTCATGCCCTCCATCCACCTGTGTCACCTCCTTGGGCCCGTGGTAGTGGGTCTGAAGTTCTGGCAAGGCAGGCCAGATCTCAGATAGCACTGGCCGGGATCTGAGACCACTCGGGCTGCACGTGGGCGGACTGTGCACCGGGCCCTTAACAACGCGCTGGTGCTGACATTCCTCATGGTTCTGGAGCCTGGGGGTCCAAGATCCAGGCTTCCATGGATTTGGTGGGATTTGGCCCACTTTCTCAATGAGGTCCCTTCTCACTGTGTCCTTCTAGGATGGGAAGGCTGAAGGGGCAATATGGGGCTATTGTATCTACTTATTTATTTAGTTTTGTGGTGCTGGGGACTGATGGTCTTTCAGCGCGCTAAGCTTGAACCCTACAGCTGAGTCCCACCCCAAGCCAGACCTTGGCAAGAGCTCTCCTCCCGGTCCTAATCACCTCCCGAGGGCCCACCTGCTGATACCATCACCTTAGAGGTTAGGATTTTAACACACCAGTCTCTCAGGGGGACACACAGACATTCCGGCCTTAGCAAGAGCCAAGTCAACAGGGCCTGGAGTGCCAAGCTGAGGTTTGCAGTTTTGTGTTTAAGGAGTGACCTGCTTTTCTTAAGCCCCCCAGGGCCTGACTCAGCCTGTGTAACATTAGAGAGGCTGGGTGATGGGGGATGACTCCAGGGCGGGGTGGGGGGGTGACTTGCTCAAGGCTGCACAGCTAGGAATGTGGGGGGGGGGTCTCCTGGCTCCCTCAGGTGAGCCGGCTCTGGAGGAGTAGAGGCTGGGTGGAGGAGGGGTGCCGGGAGGGAGGGCAAGAGCTGATGGGGCTGGGTCAGGACCCAGGAAGGGGAAGTGCCCGATGCAAGGCCACCAACCCAGGGCGGAGGAGACAGGCGTGGGAGGAGGCGGCCGGGGGAGGGGAGAGGGCGGGGCGCATTTGGGCTCTGCCTCACCTCTGCCTTGGGCTCTTGCCCTGCAGAATGGAGCAGTCATGGTGTAACTGCGTATGGTGACCTGAGGTGACCTGTGGTGGCCACGTATCCAGGACATAGGTGTACCGTCCCTTAGAATCGCTTATCGGGCGCCTCTGGGGGCCCAGGGCTTCTTGTCTGCCCACCACTCATGCTTCCCTCCTCCCCGTGAACTGCAAGGCTTAGCTCCTCACTGCACGCCTGATGAGACAGAGGCCCAGGCAGGCCCGGTGACTGGCTCAGAATCACACAGCCTCTCTGTGGCAGGGCTGGGGCTTGACCCGAATCTCTGGCCGGGAGCCTGTGCCTTTCCTCCTGCAAAGAACAGAGGGAAGGATGAAGGGTGCTGTGCAGAGAGGGTCCAGAGTGCTTCGGTGACGCCCTCCGCCTGGGGGCCTCTGTGCCAGGATCGTGGCCCTTTCTCCCTGGCCTGCATCGGCTGGATGGGGCAGTGGTGGCCTCCGTGCAGAGGAAGTGGTGACTTGAGGGCAGGGCCTGCAGAGGAAGTGGGGGGCAGGGGTGCCAGGTTCCTGGCCTGGTGTGGGGGCTGGAGAGACCTCAGGGCCTGTGCGGCAGGGTGGCTTGGTAGTGCCAGCTTCCCCAGGGCAGGAGGGGTACGTCCTGCTGGCCGCGGCCTCCTCACTCCTCCTCTCCCCACTGTACTTTCTGTTCCGCTCTTCCTCTGCCCTTTCTTTCTGCTTCCCCTTTGCTACATTTTTCCTTTCTTCCCCCAGTCAGCCTACTGATTTTTTTTCTCACCAACAGATTATCTCAGAGCTAGACTTAGGCCCTAAGACTTGAGGAGGAGGGGGATTGACTCATGAGCTGTTGACTGAAGAATTAGCTCCAGCCAGCCTTGGTCTAGATGTCAATGAGTGTGGGGCTCCCTAAGCGAAGTTGAAGGAGGAGCAGCCTTTTCTACCTCAGGATCTTTGCACTTACTGCTCTTGCTGTTTCCTCTCTTTTCCTGTCATCCTGCATGTCCACCTCCTTCTTGTCCTCTGGGTCTCAACACACACATCCTCTCCGCAGAGGACCACTCCTCTCTGGCCACCCTTCTCCAACCACAGTGACAGCTCCCTGGTGATCTTCTTCAGAGCTCTTGTCCCAACCTGGAATTGCCTTGTGCAGCTCCTTGGTCATTTTCTGTGCTCAGTAGCAGAAGTAAAGTCCCTGAGGGCAGGGTGTGCGGAGAAGGCTGAAGAGGGTGATAGGCAGAGTGCAGTTGGGTAGGAGGAATAATTGCTCCTGTCCTGAGCACAGCAGGGCAACTATGGTTGAAAACAATTAATTACATATTTTAAGATAGCTGGTGGGGAGGAGTCTGAATGTTCCCAAGACATGTGTGTCCGCAGCACCCAGCTGGGCATGGTAGCACAAGCCTGTAATCCCAGTGCTCAAGAGGCTGAGGCAGGAGGATCACCATGAGTTTGAGCCCAGCCTGGACTATAGAGTTCAAGGTTCAAGAGCAGGCTGAACTATGTAGCAAGATGCTGTCTTAGAAAGAAAGAAAGAGAGAGAGAGAGAGAAGGGAAGGAGGGGGAGGGAGGGAAGAAGGAAAGAAAAAAAGGAGGGAGGGAAGGAGGGAGGGAGTGAGGAAGGAAATCAAAATAATAGTTTGCTCAGAGTTTGTGGAGACTGAGCTGTATGACCAGCCCTTAAGGCTCTGCTTTACCCAGAGGAAGGAGTAAGTGTGCCGTTGTTGTGACCATCATCAGACTCCTGGTGATCTTCAGAGCTCTTGTCCTTGTGCTCCTGGAGGTTGACGGGCAGACTCCCTCCGGCCCGCATCACCTCGCTCGCGTGTGCTGAGGCTGCTCTGGGATGGATCCCCTGAGTGAAGACTCCCGTCTGCCCAGCTTTCCGAGGACACTGAGCTAAGCCAGAGGCTTGGCAGGGCCGCTGTGCGTTCTCAGTTCTGTGCTGCTCCCTGCTCAGTTCCTCACAGGTCGCGAGGTCACCCTGGGTGCCAGAGAGCAGCAGGCCTGCCCAGGAGGGAAGGGCCAAGGCTGGGACCGTTTCCCTGCCCTCCTTCCTAGAAAGCTCCACACTGCCTTCACTGGGAGCCCGGGCCCATTCTTGGCCTGCACAAGCAGCCGCTGCTGTGGAAGCTGCCTGGGTCTCCCTGAGGCGGTGACCCTGTGCAGCCGAGGCCTTCCACTTTGCTGTGTGTCTCGGAGGTACATTGCGGAGCCTGTGCTCTTTCTCGAGGCTTCTTCCTCAGAGGCCCTCACCCCTGCCCCCTTTGAGAGACAGGAGCCCCCATCTCTGGGCTGAGGAGGGGTGGACAGGGTGCCATCATCAGTGAGATAGGGATCATTAATTCGTCTCACAGAGGGACCTTAGGCATCTGTATGCCTATGATCTTAGGAGGCCAGTACCCAAGGACTCACAGCCAGGGCGTGAACTACGTCCAGAGTTAGTAAGACAACGCCATTTGGAGGCGGATGGGTAGCACATCTGTCCCGTCTTAGGTTTTGGTGCAGCACTCGTCACGTGAGCAGAGTAGTGGCCGCGGTGGTCTTGCCATCGACGGAAGTGTGTGGGCTGCTCAGGATGAGGGCGGGATGTTTTGAGATCCCGACAACCGTTTGAGACTTACTGTGCCCGTGGAGCTGTGCCTGTACCTGCCGATCTCACAGAGGTGGCGTGGAACCGTGTGGCTCCCAGAAGCTGGGAAGGGAGGAGGGCGAGGGGATGGTTAAAGCGTGAAGGGTGCACTTGGCAGGAGTGACTCTAGTGCCCTACCGCACAGTAGGCTAGCTGTGATTGACAGCAGCTGTTGCCTGTGTTAAAATAGCTGGAAGGATTTTGAGTGTTCTCAACAAAAAGATACACCAAGCTGCCTTCTGTGGCCATTACACATCGTGTACTGTACATGCATGAAAATACCATACTGTGCCCAATCAGTGTCAGTTAGAAATGCACATTGAAAAAGAAAGTGAAAATGACTGGCGTGTACTGTTTAATCCTCTTTTTATGAAGCTTGGAAGGCTGTACTCGTGCATAGACGGTAATGAACAAATATTTATGGGGTTCTTGTTCTGGGCCCAGCTGGTTCTAAGTCCCTGTAACGCGGTGGCTCCTTGGGGATCACAGAGCCGCCCAGGCAGGAATGTTAGCTTCGTCATCCTATAAAGGTGGAAGGTGAGGGAGAAAGGGGTCACGTAACTCTCCTGGGGTCCCACAGCTAAGAAGTGTTAGAGCTGGGATTGCCACTCAGATCCAGGCCCTCTATACCAAGAAAGGAGCGCCTACAGGACGCAAAGGCCGATTATCTCTGGGGTGCTGGGTGGTTTTGCATTTTTTCTTTTCTGCGTTCTATTTTTAAGATTCTCCTTCATGAGCAGGCATTATTTTTAGAGTAATAACAAACTGCATGGAAAGTACTGTTGATGGAAAAAAACGGGGTCACCTTAACCTCTCAGAGGCCTGAGACTGTCTGGAAAACAGGGTGGATCAAAGGGCACACCCCCAAGTTGTGGTGAGGATTAAGCGAGATGTTATATGAGGTGCCTTCGCTGTGCAGGGGTGCGGCACCAGCCACCCTGCATCACGGTGCTGCCTTCTTTTCTCCCTCTTCTTTGCTCTCGGTCCCAGACTCCCCTCTCCCTATAACGCAGTACCGGGTCCAGTTCTCCTCTGGGGAAGGTAGGAGCAGCACCGTCGAGGAGGCAGAGCCCATAGTCGCCTTCCCCACCTCCTTTATCCGTGACATCTTGGAGTTGGATTCCCCACCGCTTTTGAAGAGCTGAAATCTGGAGGCTCCCACAGGCCTGGCCAAGTTGGACAGGTTGCACGGGTTTGTAGCCAAGGTCACTTGGTATCTTTGGGGCCAATCCCGTTTGGGTTTTAGATTTTTCTTTGCTGGCTCAGGAAGACTTGAGAGGCTTAACATTGCCTGGCTGAGCCAGGATGGCTCACCAGGCTTCTCCTCGCTGAAGGGGAGAGTATTAAATGCCTGTCTGTGGAGGCCTTGTCACTTTTCTGCTTTTGTGCTGTGTAATCTTTGCCATCCTTAAGTGTCACTTGTTCTGAAACTTGGCGGTCTCATTTGTCGTTGAGCTGAAACTTGGCGTAGCAGTTAGGAACCGGGAAGTGGTTTCTCTGTCCTTGGCAGAGCGTGTTAACTGTGTACATCCTGGCCCAGCTGAAGGCATTGGCTTCTCCAAGGTAAAGAGGTGCCATCTTCCAGAATTGGAAGACAGTTAGAGATTCAGAAATCTAATCATGTTGAGGAACAAATGGACTTCTACTAGTTTTTTCTCCTGTGTGGAGGTCTTCATTTCTCTCTGTTTGCAGGGAGGCACGAACACCCATTCATTCATCCAGCATCCATTCACCCATTTATCCACCCTTCCATCTACCCCCCCATCCATTCATCCATGATTTTTTCATTTTTGAGGCTATGTTGCCTAGGCTGTTCTTGAGCTCCTGGGCTCATACAGCTTTCCCACCTTAGCCTCCCAAGTAGCTGGGACTGCAGTGGCTGCCACTGTGCTACCATCCGTGATTTTAAAATACTTACTGAGTGTATGTATATACTGTGACTGGACAAAGTAATAGATATATTTGTGAAAAATACAAACATGGCCGTAAGCTTTTGAATAACAAAGAATACACAGTCCCCAGCAAGAATAGTAACAGTAGTCAACTGACTAACGTGTGGTGGTTTGGAGACCTTGTCATGTGTTATTTGTGTCCGAATCACCCTCATCTGTGCCTGGAGCTGAAGCCTAGTGTTTTGGCTTCCCCAGTTGTGCTTAGCGGGTAAGCACTAGAGTCGGAACTTGAAGCTAGGTCCTGTGCTCTTTCCGTTGCACAGATCACTTTCTGGAAATTGTCCGAGTTTGCCACGATGGGGCCACAAGATACAGAGGGGCATTCTGGGAGAAAAGGAAGACTTGGTAATTGTCTGCTCTCAGGTCAGGCGTAGCACTTTTTTTCTTTTTCCTTTTCCTTTTTTGGCGGTGAGGACCAAAGCCAGGGCCTTGTGCTTGCTGAGCAAGTGCAGCACCACTGAGCGAAGTCCCCAGTCCCCATCGCATTTCATCATCCTGCTTATATTCATCTAGTAATCCATCTACCCACGCATCCTCCTGCTCACTCACCTCACCTGTCCATTCATCCATCCATCTACTCACCCATCCATCCACCCATGCACCCACCCTTCCATTCATCCATCCATACATCAGCCCACCCAGCTTCCCATCTGTCCACCTGTCCGTCCATCTGTCCTTCCATCCTTCCGTCCATCCACCCGTCCACTCACCCACCGACCTTTCCATTCATCTACCCATACATCCACTCATCCATCTATGCACCTATCTATCTACCCTCTCATTCCTCTGCCCAACTTCCCACCCCAGCCTCCCTCCCATCTCTCTACCTGTCCCTCCACCAGTCCACTTACTCATTTTCCCATCCATCCACCCATCTGTATATCTGTCTCCCATCCATTCACTCATCTTTCTGCCTATCTGCCCAGCCATTCTTATCCATTCTCACACTCACCCACCTATCCGTTCATCCATCTATCTACCTGTGTAACCACCTGTCTGCCGCCGTCCTCCTGTGCTCACCCACCCTCCTAGCCACCGGTCCTCCCATCCATCCGTCTGTCCACCCACCCTCCTGTTTACTTACCTCTGCCTTCGGCTCCATTCTCGATCTTCTCCTACACTCTTCTCCCATTTTCCCATCTATCCCCTGGCTAGTCTGTGTCCTTCTCAGTGGGATGTAGACGGAGGAGCACGAGACATGGGCTTAAGCTGTTGACAGCTCACAGCCAGCTCAGAGAGAGATTCTGTGATACACACGACCATGGTACCAGGCAGTCTGTGCTGAAAGCCCTAACAGGGAGCAAAGAATGCCTCATAGCGGGTGGGGTGGGGTTCTGGGCAGGTTTCATGGAGCAGGCCATGGCTGGGTTAGATTCTGTGGAATGGTAAGCGCAGAATCCAGGCAGAGGAAGGAGCATGAAGGAAGGCGAGCAGTGGGTGAGCCCACTGTGCCACGCTGAGTGCCAGGCAGTGGCGGCCCGTGTACAAAAGTGCAGGCGAGTGCTGGCCAGGACCTCAGCTTTAATTTGTCGGCACAGGGTACGCTGAGGCTCGCCCGAAGACGTGGTGGAAGATGGGCACCGTTGGGCAGGAGAGCCCTGGAGGTGGTGGGCTGGAAAGAGCACTGGGCAGAGAGCCGGATTTGAGTTTGAGTCCTGACAGCTGCTTCCCAGCTGTGTGACCTGGGATACCTCCGTTCTCGACCTGGGCCCTTCTCTTTTCCGTAGAAGGAGGTGGTAGCTCATCTGCCTTGTGGGCCTGTACTGCACAGGGGGCTGTGACAGGGCCT
This sequence comes from Chinchilla lanigera, assembly GCF_000276665.1. Lineage (NCBI taxonomy): Eukaryota > Metazoa > Chordata > Mammalia > Rodentia > Chinchillidae > Chinchilla > Chinchilla lanigera. Next base: position 24,960,123 of record NW_004955408.1, on the reverse strand, counting down.
TGTCACCTGCTGCCCAAAGGCCTCAAGCTCCCAGAAGTGCAGGCCGTTACATTACAGCTCCACTCCTGAGCTGACTTGTGCCTGCTGGCTGGACCTCAGTGTACTCTGACCCCAAGTCCCCTTGGTGCCCACCTGGCCGCGAGGCCTGCTGCCCTCAGACTGCCCTCCTGGAGTGTCTGTCGTGTCCTTCCCCTGCATGTAGCTGGTCCTGCTGTGACCCTGGCTTCCTCTGGAGCCAGATTTCCTCTGCTGCAAAGAATCAAAGCCTTTCCTGCAACTGGCAGTGGTCAGCAACACGTGGAGAGATTCCATGCGTCTGACAGGGACCAGACCAGACCCTCTTTGGCTCCAGTAGCCTGAACCCTGTTTGACACACGCCTGGCACAGCTCTCCAGCATCAAGAGCTTGCGGAAAATGGAAACCTTGAGCCCTGACTGCTCTCTTCTTTGGCTGTGACCCGTTTTTCATCTGGCAGGTCAGCTGGGAGCCTTCCTACACGCCCAGGCATAGCCAGGTTGCTAGGGGACCTCACCAGCAATGTCCAGTCCCTCCCCACCCGCCCATGGGGTTCCACTTTCCACTCTGCACTCACTTCCTTTTTTCTTTCTAGAAAAAGACATCCATGTTTCTGGGTGGGTCTGGAACAGTGGAGTGAGTTTGAGAAGGTTCCTCACTGGGCGTAGTTGCGCACGCCTATAATCGCAGCACTCTGGAGGCTGAGGCAGGAGGATCGTTGTGAGTTTGAGACCGGCCTGGGCTACAAAGTGAGCTCAAGGCTGGCCTGAACTGCATAGCAAGACCCAGTCTCAAAAAAAAAAGAAATTTCCTCACCTCAGTGGTGAAAATATTCACTGTGGTAGCCAAGTGTGGTTATTAAGCCTTTGAAAGGTGGCTGAACCGAGGAACTTCATTAGTGTAGTAGCCATGGGAGGCTGGTGTTGCCATCGTGGACAGCCCAGCTCAGGTGGACTCTAGAGAGGGTACAGCTGCCCACCTCTGGAAATACTGGGCAAGGTCAGGATGCTGGGTTCATTAGGCAAGCCCAGGAGGCTACTTTGCACCAGCCCCGTCTGTCCTCATTGGGACCCTCGTGGCTTAACAGCCAGCTGTCACTGGTTGAAAATGACCCTTTGCAGCTGCATGCCTTCATTATGCTGCGTGCAGCTCATGTCTGTCTGCAGGCACATGCCATTTTCCCACAGGTATAATTCGGCTGTAATTTTATTATCCTGCTTTGTTACTTGCTAGTGTAGCTTAAATACTTGTTTCTTATTACTGTATTATTTCCTTATTTATCATTTTAAAAGGTTGCGTAGTATCTCATGAAGTTAATTTAACCATCATCTTACCATTACACGTTTAGGGTATTTTTATCTTTTTCCATTATTATGGAGTAACGTGAGCATAATCCCAGTCCACTTCTTTTTTTTTTTTTTTTTTGGTTTTTCTCCGGTACCGGGAACCGAACTCACGACCTTGCGCTTGCCAGGCAGACGCTTTTGCCGCTGAGCTAAATCCCCAGCCCCCTTTTTTTTTTTTTTTTTTCTAGTCCATTTCTTTGGTCGTCTTTTTTGAACTTTTTCTTGGCCTTCAGTTCCCGGGAATGCGGACTAATAGGTGTAAAAAGTATTTCAAGGCTATTAAGATTTATTGCCAGTTGTTAATCTTTAAAGGACTGAAACAGTCTATCTTCTTGTCAGTAGTGAGGACACCCAGTTTACCACCTTGTCACCAGCACCGGTGTTGTCATTATTGCTTGTGTTCGCTGATTTAATATGTGTAAAATGATCCCCTGTGCTTTTCTGGAGGATGATTCTTTTGGCTGTGTAACCCCTTGGTTCCTGTGGCCTGTGGCTTGTGGCCCATTAGTCACATTTTAATTGCCGGTCACAGTGGGTTTAGAATGAAGGTGGCCCTTGTTGGCCCTTTCTATGAAATACTTCCATAGATGCTTGTCCTCTGCGGAGCACCCCCAGAGATAGGGAACTCATTTCCTGTTTGGTGGCAAATGACTCCAAAGGGAACTTACTGGCTCACATAACTGAAATGTCTGTGCAGAGTTCCCTTCAGGAACAGCTGGCTCCAGGTGCTCCACAGAATCAGCAGCACTCTGCCCTCCTCTTGTGGAGGGCCCTGCTTCTCTCATCCTGGCCTCATTCTCAGCCAGGCTCTGCGAAGGCATGGAAAGGTGGACGACAGGACCCCGCTGCTCTATGGGGTTAGCAACTCCAGAGAAAGAAAAAGCTGCTTCCCAATAACTGCAGCAGAACTCTACTTGCCCCCCAAAATAAATAAAATAATAATAAATAAATGAAGAACATAAAGCACAAACCAGGAAACACTCAAGTCTGGCCTTACTGGCCTACCTGGGCTCCCATGCCCATCCCTAAACCAGCAGCTGTGCCCAGGCTCAGCTCTCTGGTTGGCTGCGTTTATGGAGTGTGCAGAGCCAGGAGCAGCCAGCCTCTCATGAATCCTGAGAGCATGCCCAAGCTAGAGTTGTGCACCCACAGTGGGAGTGGATGCTGGCCGAGTGCCTGCTGTCCTCACCTCCTGGGATTCACCTCCAGACCGCCGCAGTGGCTCCCAGGCCAGAAGTTAGGGTCCTCTGGGACAGGCCCCCCCAGGCCCTTGGCTGTGGTGCTCTTGCTGACTTCTTGGGGCAGGTGGTGTGCTCACGTCTGGGCCTCTACTTTCTCCTTTGTGGACTGTTTCCCCCATTTTAGAATGGGAATCGGGAGTCAGTGCTTCCTTAGTTCTGAGATATCAGCCACTTCCTGAGGGGAGGAAGAGGGACGCTGGTGATCAGCTGGCAGCCAGGAGAGAAGTGGGGGCGACTGTCTCTCGGGAAGCCCCTAGTCCCTGCATGGGCTGCCTGGGCCCCTGGGTGGGTGCCCCACTTCCTCTAGGCTGGGCCCTGGCTGTCACAGGGGGAGGATTGTTCCTACAGAGGTGTCTGGGCCAGAAAACACAAGTGGCCACTGTGTGTCTGTTCTCCAGGGTGTGGGCTGAGGCGTTAGTCACTGCTGGTCGGCAGCAGAAGGCCAGGCGAGGATCCCCTCACCCACGGCTGGACCCTGGCCTGGCCTTCGCTGGTGGGAAAGAAGACGTCAGAGCCCACAGATGGCCGCTTGTTTTGTTTTAATTTTTTTTTTTTTTAATCTTTTTGAGACAGGGTCTTGCTGTGCAGTTCAGGCTGGCCTTGAGCTCACTTTGTAGCCCAGGCTGATCTTGAACTCACAACGATCCTCCTGCCTCAGCCTCCCGAGTGCTGGGATTACAGGCGTGTGCTACCACGCCCAGCTAGGCCACTTGTTCTGTGTGTGACTCCTTGCCCGATCATTCCCACGTGCACCCCATCTGTGCAGACCACTCTGCTTTCCAGGACTGCCGGGTCCCCAAGATCACACCACAGCCTGCCCTACCCTCAGCCTCTGTAGAGGGGAAACTGAGGCCCGGGCAATATGTCTGCAGGGTTTTGTAGGCACCTCTGGCAAAGCAGTGAGGGCTAAAGACTTTGAAATCACACCGCTGGAATTCACTGCCTAGCCCTGTTATTTACCTGCTGCATGACCTTGGGCAAATGACTACTTCTCTGAGCATTTGTCATTGCCCTTTTTTTTTTTTTCAGGCAGGGTCTTGCTGGGTTGCCCAGGTTGACCCCAAATTCCTGTGCTCAAGGGATTCTCTTGCCTCAGCCTCCCAAGTAGCTGGAACTATACAGTCGGGTGCCGCTGTATCTTCTCATCATTTTTCTTACAGGTGAAATGAGCTGGGCATGGTGGCACACACCTGTAAGCCCAGCACTCTGGAGGCTGAGACAGGAGGAGTGCCACGAGTTCAAGGCCAGGCTGGACTAGTGAGTTTGAGGCCAGCCTGAACTACTAGTGAGACTTCTCTGAAAAAACCAAAAGAAAAAAAAAGTGGGATTGATGATGTATAGAGAGAGTTGTAAAAATTAATTGAGGGAACCAAGCAGTGTCCTCTCTCACCTCTAAAGCATGGGACTCCCATTTCATTTCCAGGTTCCCTTTGGGGCTGTGGTGGCCCCAGGCTGCAGACTCAGAGAAAAGGAAGGGTTGTAAGCAGTTACAGCTGTTTTAGTAATTGGCCTTAGGTTGCATAAAATTCATTGGTTGACTTGATCACATGCCTATTCTTGAGCCAATCACTGAGGCTAGAGAGAATGCAGGGTTCTCATTGGCCAAGATGAATCACCTGCACCTTTCTACTTAGTGACATGGAGTTAGCTCTCTTGCAGTTTAGGGACTGGAAAGAACACCCCGCGGGCTGTGCTGAAGCAAAATCAAGGAAGGAAGGGTGTTATGTCCTGAGGGGTGGAAGCGCTATGATTTCGTCAACAAGTTCTTGTTGGACAGTGGTGGCAAACCTGTGGCTGTTCGTTATCACTGGAAGCTCTAAAAGGTTCACCATCAGGGTCCTAGGACTTGTTCATTAGAAGTGCCTCACACTAACTTGGGCTCACTAAATAATGACTGAATGAGTGAGTGAATGAGTGAATGAATGCATAGAAAACAGGCTGCTTCCTGGCAGCACGGTATAGTAAAGAGAGCTCTAGACTGGGAGTCAGGGCACCGCCGTAGCTCGCCATCCTGCGTGGCTCCCAGTTCTTCTCCAAGCCTGAATCCGCCTGCCTGGGAAATGTGCACCACAAGCAACGCCAGCCTTAATGACTCGGGGTGGATTAAAATCTGGCAGTCGCAGCACTTGTTCCTCAGGGTGAGCGGTTGCTATTGGATGTGGTTGGCCTTCACTTTTAGCACAGGGAGATGGAATAGGGAAGCTGGAGCCCTGACTGAGAAAGGGCTTTGGGGACGTGATTAGGAGCTCAGGGTCCTGGATCCAGGCAGGCTCGCGTGTGGATCCTACCTTTATCCCCCTATTGCTGTGCGACTTGAGACAAACTGTAGGACTCTCTGAGTCTGTTTCCTCGTCTGTTGGAAGGGTGGGGGGCACCATGGTATCTGTCTTCAAGGGCTGGCTGTGAGCGCTCCGGCAGTGTCCGCCACTATAATCATCCACACTGTTACATCCCTGTGGCCTCACGGTGGGTTGTTGCTTCAGACAGACTTTTAAGGAATTTAACTTTGGCCAAGTCACTTCACAGCCCATGGTTTCTCCTGAGAGCCCCTGCAGTGGCAGGCTCTGGCTGGTGTCTGTAAATTCTGAGCAGGGTGCTAGGCGGCCTCTTCCCTCGTGGTGATGCTGGCACCCTGCTGGAGGCCCGGCCCTGTGGTCAATGCTGCCTTTCAGGGTGGCAGGCAAAGTGATTTTGTGCGCTCCTGGAAAATAATTCTCACCTCCTCCACGGTTAAGGGAAACATCCCTTTCCAGGAAGCGCAGGGGAAGGTAACAGGCGGCCTTTTCACCGGCTCTCAAGAGGGAAAGGCGGTTGGCCAAAGGGCTGGCCTCAGCCTGGTCAGCATGGTCAAGGTGGTTTCTGGGGCCACCCCTATCAGTCCCCAGCCTTCCTCCCTGCGAAGGAGCAGGGCTGCCCAGTTTCTCTGGGCTCGGGGAGGAGGGTGAGAATGGGGAGGAGGCGTGGGGTGGGGAGCGCTGTGCAGAAGTGAAAGGATGCTTTGCCAGTTCCCTGGTAGAGACATTAAAAGAAATCAGCTTTACAAGAACTCTAAAGGTATGCACTCCGTTGTGTGTGTGCCACAGAGAGAGGGAGAGGGGAAGGGGAGGGGGAGGGGAGCGCTCAGTTGCTTAATTGATAGATTTCTAAGGTCCTCTGAACGAACTTTCAAGTTCAGTTTAGGGGCAAAGACCCCACCGAGTTGAGCCGACGAGCAGGCAAGTTCCAGGACCAGACCTGGCCTCTCGTGTTCCCTACCCTGGCCTGGGCTCCTGGGTCGGATCTGCAGGTTTTAGAGCCTCTGACCTGGGAAGGACTTGGTGGAGGAAGAGTATGGATTTGGGAGCCGGCCTGGCAGCCTTCGAGATCTACGCTGCACTTTATCAGGGCTGTGCCTCAGTCTTCTCGTCTGAATAGAGCATAATATAATAGCGCTGGCGTCAGAAGGTGGTGGAGGCGGTGGCTGAGTTAACACGTGGAGGAAGTGCTATGTGGCGTGGGCTCTGATAAATGTGCAGCTGTGGTCATTCTGTGACCCGGGGACTTTGCAGTACAGTGAACAAAAAAATGTACCCAGGCTGAGAATAAACATATAAAAAGCAAATGAACACAAAAATTGCCTGTTTGCGTCAGGCCGGTGCATCACTTCCTTCCAGAAGCCTCCCTGGTCAGGTTGGGAGCCCCTCCAAGGTCCCGCCTCCCATCCTAGGCACGCAATCACGTCCCTCTCTCAGGGGAAGGGGTTTCTCCAACTAGGCCAGGACCCGCAGGGCTGGGGAAGGGTGGCTCTGTCCCTGTCCAGTGAGAACCCTGTGCAGAGGGAACCTTGTGCAGGAGCAGAAAGTGGTCAGTCTTTGAAGTTGGATGACCCAGACCCATGGGTGCCATTAAGGTCTCATCTGCTCTCTAATTGATGTTGGAGGGGGGAAACTGAGTTGCTGGGGGCAGGGTTCTGATCCTGTGGTGGTGAACGTGTGTCACCGTCCATGGGGGGCAAGAGGAACTCTGCCACCAGCATTCTTGCTGGAGTCGGCGCCCATAATCATCATAGGACAAGACTGGGTCAATCCCCAGGAAGACGCTGAGGTGGGGACCAGCCCTGAGTTGCTTGCAGAGCCTCACAAAGCCCATTTTCCTGTGCTTTGCAGCTGGCGGCTGCTCAGTCTCCGTGTGAACAGCTTGCTTTTAGGAGCCCTGTTGTCACAAAATGTGCCCTTTTCTGACACTGGAATTTTGTGGCAGGGGAGGATGCTCACCCAGCATCCCCCTGGCTCGCGGGACACCCGGGGAAGCTGTGGGGTTGCCTCTCGTTTCTGGGACCCCAGCTCATGCTTGCATGGTTATTTTTCTTTCACACTCTCCTTTTGAAATAGGGGTAAGATGTATATGATGTCATACTCAGCGTGCTGGTCTCTCATGAGTGTGCAGTTCTGTGGCGTTTACTTCGTTCTCAAGTTGAACTTATGAATAGCGCTGGGGGGAACCATGACCCCACCTGTACTCCAGATTTTTTATCATCCCCAACAAACACTCTGTAACCACTAAACAGAAACTACTCATTTTCCTCTTCCCCATCTCTGGCAGCCGCAATTCTAGTTTCTGTCCCTATGAATGTATCTCATCAGAAGTGGAATCCTAAAGTGTTCAGTCTATTGTGTCTGGCTTGTTTCACTTAATACATGGTCTTCTGGATTTATCCGTCTCGTAGTGTGCACCACAATTTCATTGCTTTTAATGAAGGGACCCTGAGCAACTTAGTGAGATTCTGTCTCAAAAAAAAAAAGTTGTGTTGCCCAGGTGCCTTGCATCTAGGGAGAAATTCCAGTGGAACTGGGTATTTGCATAAAAGTCTTTTGCAGTCTACTTGTTAAAATGCTTTTGCAGTGCAGAGATCCAAACCGGGACCTTGTGCGTGCTAGGGAAGCACTCTGCCGCTGAGCCACGTCCCCAACCCTTCATCCTACTGTGTGAAATGATGCAGAGAAGTGACGTAACATTTCTCTTCACACTGTCTCAGAAGTGTGGAGAGGATGAAAGTGCCCAGGAATCCCTCCCGGCCTGCTGTCAGGCACTGTCTTTGTGTAGTTTTCCACACATTTACAGACACATATGAATGTGTGTGAATGTATAGTTTTCTTTTTTGCTTTAGCTTTCGTGTGGGTTTGCGTATTTGTGGTGCTGGGGATAGAGCTCAGGGCTTTGTGCTAGCATACTGTGATGGATTGACAACTGGTGGGCAACTTGTAACACACAGCTGAACTGAATCAGCTGGGTGTGGAAGGCCCACCTGAGGACTGTTGCCAACAAAACGAAAAGACTGGAGAAGAAGAAGAGGTGCTGTTAGGGAGCTGTAGATTCTCTTGGGGCTTTTGGTTCTTCTGGAGGAGGTGGTCATGCTGGCTTTCCTGATATGAACTCGACTGTTCTCGTTGGAGGAACTTGGGACCTCACTGTCACTGAGGATGGCTGTGGTACTTTTCAGGGGAGCTCTGGTCCTTACTTTGAGTGTCGCTTCCTGGCTCCAGTGCAGATCCCTCAGCCTGCTTGCACAGATCCTTCGTCCCGCTGGCACAGACTTTCTAGCGTCCACCACTGGCCGTAAGGCCTTCTTAGTGCAGACCCTTGAAGCAGGCCTGCAGGAGACATTGTTGTGGACTGTTGGACTCACAGGGGGCATTGTTATGGGCTCTAGGTCTTCAGTTGGACTCATGCAGAACATTGCCATGGGATCCAGGCCCTCAGCGGGATTCTTTGCGTCTCTAGTGTGTGGACTGATTTTCTGCACTCCTTTGTACTTTGACTCTTTGGGTGACTATTATAAAATAATCCTATAAATTACGTGTCTTGTATTAAATTGTTTGCCTTATAAACACTGACTACAATACATGCTATACAAATACTCTATCACTAAGGTATATCCCTAGCTCTTTTTATTTAGTTTTTTGAGACCAGATCCTGCTAAATTGCCCAGGCTGGCCTCAACCTTGCAATTTTCCTGTCCCAAGTAGTTGGAATGACAGGCGTATGCCCCCATGCTTTGCAGTTTTCTATTTTGTGCCACTTTCAGTCTTTCCATGTTGGTATTTGCAGCACTAGCTTATTCTTGAAGTTTTATTTATTTTACAGAATGGATGTGTTGTACTTCTTATTGTTAAACACAGAACATTGTTTCTGGCGTGTGTTCCTCTGTGTGGACGCGATGTATTTTGCTGGCCCTGGTCCAGAACAGTGTCTGTCCTGACCCATCGTCTTAGGCCGCCGGACATCCGGCCTCTGTTTTCACACTCACACAGGGCTCCTTGGGCTGCCTTCCAGGGGTCAGCTTCCTGCCCACCTGCCTCTCTGACCTTTGTGTTTCCCTTTGCAGGCCAAGAACAAGGAGACGGGTGCCTTGGCTGCTGCCAAAGTCATCGAGACGAAGAGCGAGGAGGAGCTTGAGGACTACATCGTGGAGATTGAGATCCTGGCCACCTGCGACCACCCCTACATCGTGAAGCTCCTGGGAGCCTACTACTATGACGGGAAGCTGTGGGTAAGGGCACTGCCCCGTGGTCCCTCGGCCCCTTGGCCTGGTGCTCTAGAGTTCGCTTGGCCTTCAGCTTTTCCTTGGTATCTCTTTGAAGGCAAGGGCTGGGGCAAGGGGCAGGTGCAGTGGGGGGCTCTGAGGCCCTGGCCATCCTCTTCCCATGGTGTCTCCCCCTTTTGGGAGTAGGACAATGGTCTGGAGCAGGAGGGAATTCCAGAGCTCCAGTGTCTTTCCCTAAGTTCCAATATTACTGCTTATAAAGCTGGGTAATCCTAGACCTACTCTAAGCCTCTCAGGGCCTTGGCTTTTCCATCTATATAATAGGAATAATAATACAGAGTAACCCCCCTTAATCCAAAAATCTGAAATCTAAATCATTCTAACATGTGAACAGTACTAAAAAAAACTTTTGGGTTTCAGAGCATTTTGGATTTCGGATACTCAGACTAGGGCTATTCAGTTGGTAAAATATTTATGAATAGTTCAAAATCTGAAATGGTCCAGATCTGAAATAGTCCAAAGTCTGAAGCATTTTGGAAAAAGGTGTAGTCCCTAGCTCCTGTAGTCCTCAACTCCTGGAAGATTGCAGGGTTGAATGAGTTGTTTCCTGACAGGTCCCCAGGACAGCGCTGGGCCCATGTAAGAGCTGGGTAGGTGCTGGCTGTTCTGTTATTTGTGGTATTAGCATCTGTTCTGCAGCTGCTACAGCATCAAAGAAGGGGGGTTTTCCACACTCCCCTGTTCTCTGTTCTTTGGAAGCCAGTTTTATGCATAAAATTTGTGTGTGTGTGTGTGTGTGTGTGTGTGTGTGTGTGTATGTGTGTGTATGTGTTGCTTAGGGTAGGACCCAGAGCTTTGCATGTGCTAGGCAAATGCTTTACCACTGAGATAGACCCCCCCAGCCCAAATACCATATTTATGTCCCCCAAATCAGTACCACACTGAAGCAAAATAGTGTGTAGGGAAAGTCCCAAATAAATTCTCCATGCAGTTGGAGGAACATCAGAATCATGTGTAGATAGATCTTCTGAGAAGGCTGCTGAGAGGCCAATAGGTGGATGGCTATCTCAGCTGTCCCTGGCGCTGAGAGGGCCCGGGGTCATGTTACCACACACAGCGGTGAGTAGTGGGCTTCAGAACTGTGTAGTGATCAGGGAGGAATCTTACTGTGGCCGGTGGACACAGGGCTTTGTGACTGGACTCCAAACCCTCTCTACCCTGAGCTGTACCCCTAGACCAGAAAGGGGTGTTTTAAGCCTTATATACCCTATCATGATAGTTTATTATGTATAGAGTTTTACTGTGTTTTAGTTACGTTTCAGGAAATTGGTAGACAGCTTATCGACATATTATCATTTTTCCCATTTAAAACAATGGGAAATAGAGTCCTGGCTTTTTTGCAACAGAATGCCTCATGATTGGAACAGAACTGCCGTTGCTTCCTGGGGAAATCTGTTTCATTTGAGAAAAAGATGCTGGTGCTTAAGAAAACAACAGAGAGCTTACAGACCGTTGCGTGTCCCTCTCACTGTGCAGCCTGCAGACTGAAGTCAGCACAGGGAGGACAGCGGCCCTGGAGTGGGGACTTGGCTCTGTTAGCTTGCGTTCGTCTGTATGCCTTTATATAATGAAACTCTAGGGGCTGGGCACTTTATAAAGAAGAGAGCTCATAGTTCTGGAGGGTCCAGGCCGTGGCGCCAGCGCAGACTCAGCTTGGGCGAGGACCTCATGGTAGACGACTTCCTGGCGAGAGCACGTGCTGGAGGGAGAGGTCACACTGCAGGACAGAGGCCAGGGAGACCAGGGTTGTAGGAGGCTTTGTTTGCCCACTCCAGGGGAGCGCACCCGAGGACCTGAGACCTCCCACCAGTCCTCACCTCCTGAAGGTCCCACTGTTCCAACCCACCAAGGACCAGGCTTCCAACACGAGAACCTTACACCACTGCAGGCAGCGCCGGAGCTCTGTCCCCCGACAGTTCCTGCCCCAGAAGGAGGCCACCTGTTGGAGCATCTCCTTGGGGAGCTACTTAGATAGCAGGGGCTGTCGGCCTCAGCTCTCCAAGCCCTTCTCTGTCCACTGTCTCCGGGCCCTCAGGAGTAGAGGAGAGTGGGGAGAGTCACTGAGTGGTCACCCTTTCTCCGAGGAGGGGACAGAGGCGCAGAGAGGGAGGCCTCTTGCTCAGGGTCACGCTGAGGCTGGGGAAGTGAAGACTGTGTGTTTTCTCTGCCCTGATTTACAGAGCTCCTTTTAAAATGGTTTTTCTTCTTTAAAGAAATCATACAAATTTTATATATGTCTCGTCATCAGAGAAATACAAGAATATACAGAAAAGCAAAGAAAAAATGGTTAAAACCATCCAAGTATTTACACTGGAGATAACCACTGGTGACAGAACATGTTTTTCTTTTTCTTTTTTTTTTTTTTTTTGAGACAAGGTCTTGCTATGTAGTTCACAACGGCTTTGAACTCACTGTGTAGCTCAGGCTGGCCTCATACTCTGAGTGATCCTCCTGCCTCAGCCTTCTAAGTGTAGGGATTATAGGCATGTGCCACCGTGCCTGGCCTTTTTTATTTTTTGAGATATGGTCTGGAGTGGTTATCTCCAGTGTGAATGTGTATGGATAGTTTTAACGTTTTTCTCTTTTTCTTTTCTGTATGTTCTCATTTTTCTCTGATGGTAATATATGTAATAGTTGTATGATCTCTTTAAAGAAGAATAACATTTCAAAAAACAGCTCTATAAATTAGGACAGAGAAACATACATACATACAGTTAAATTGCAGAGTTGCTCAGGCAGGGCTTGAGCTTGTGATTCTCCTGCCTCAGTCTCCCAGAGTGCAGGGATTACAGACATGCGCCACCTTACTCAGCTCAGTTTTTAATGTTTTAAAAATTTCTATCTCCAAACTTGGCTCACACAGCCATTTTTGATGTGAACCAAAAAATTCTCCTGTTGGCCACCTTCCATCCACCCATTTGCTTGTTTGTTCCTCTTGTTCATTCGTGTATTTTTTAGACTGCCGATTATGCCATTAAGAAAAATCTCATGTGTCTGTCCCCATTATTGATTGTGGTTAGGTCCCAAGTTCATTACTCTCCCGGGTTCAAAGCTGACACCAAGAAGAGCCAGCGTGTATTGCAGGCTCACTGTCACCTAATCTTACTCTCTGAGGTTGTTGCTTTGTCCTTGTCTTGCAGAGGCAGATGAGAAACAAAGAAACTGAGTATATTGTCTCCAAGCCACACAGCTAGAATGTGGAGGGGCTGGACAACGAGATAGAGAAAAAGAACAATTCTGGCTTGTGACTGTCCTGTTTAAATAGCTACACCAGGATTTTCTGTTCCCAGATTGTCCCCGATTGCTCGGCTGGTACTTTCCCATCCAAGGCTATTACTGTGGCCGAAACCATTTCTTACCCTCCTCTTTGCGAGCTGCCCCCACAGCCTACATTCGCTGTCCTGTTGACTTTGAAAGGTGCTGTGTCCTTGTTTTGGGGGATTCAGGTTCCTGATCGAGGTTGCGCCGGAAGCTGGTGGCAAACGAAGGAAGCCTTGCAGCGGGTGGCACGGGCGCAGTGTGGAGGCCGAAAGGCATAGCGTGTTCGGGCGGTTGCTAGTCTCAGATGAGGGCAGTGCGTGCGGAAGATCTGGGTGGTAAAATAATTGGAGGCCGAGCTGTAGAAGGCCTGAGTGCCGAGGTCAGAAGTTTGTCCTTGACTTTTCAGAGTAATGGTTGTTGGAACAGCATGAGCATTGCCCGGGACCTTCTTAGTCACGCACAGAGACATCAGAAATTCGGTCAGCAATCTGCATTTTATGGAGCCTTCCAGGGGACTCTGATATTTACCTAAGTTTGAGAACCACTATTCTAGGTTTCAGGGGAGACCCACATGTTCTGTGTTCTAGAACTCACATTTGAGGGCCAAGAGTTAAGGCATTGAGTCTGATCAGGAAGTGGTAAGAAGAGGTTGCATCAGAAGCCCAAGGATATAACATCATCTGGTAAGGAAAGGCTTCAGAGGAAAGGGCATTTGAACTGGGTCTTGCAGGATGCGTAGGAGTCCTTTAGAAAGACAAGAGAAAGAAGCACAATCTAATGAGCAGGACAAGTGTGTGCAAGTGTGGGAGGGAGAAGTCATGTGGTTCTGAGAGTTAAGGGTATGCCAGCCCTTTGGGGTTTACTTCTGTGGGATGGTTCTCAAGCATATCTTGTGGCCAGGCCTGGGTCTTTGTTGTGTTCCCAAGAGTCAGCTTATCTATGTGAGAGTCCCACAAAATCAGCCCTGGGCCCGGGGTCTGCTCTCGGGAAAGTGAGAACCTGGGTGGTGGCAGCCCTCTTGTGCAGCTGTGGCAGCCAGAGACAAGACTTTCCCCTTGTTCAGGGTGAAGGTCCTTCACCAGTCAGACAAGCGGAGCTCATTTTCTTCTAGAACTTGTAAGCTTAAAAGAATTCTTTTAGTGGTTTCTTACTTCCACTTCTGCTTTTCAAGTATCAGATGGTGCAAGTGGGTGGTATGAAGCAACCCCAAATGCTCTAGATTGGCCCTTTCCATTACACATATAATGTGAGTCACATATATAAGTTTCCAGTAGCCACATTCAAAAGAGCAAAAAGAAATGGATAAATCTAATTTAAATAGTTATTTAACCTGGTGTATCAGTAATACAACATTTTTGACGTACTGTAATCCCAGTAGTTTTGACACCTGTAATCTCAGTACTTGGGAGGCCGAGGCAGGAGGATTGCCACAAGTTTGAGGTCAGCCTGGGCTATGTAGTGAGTACAAGGCCAGCCTGAACTACATAGCAAAACCCTATCTCAGAACAAAACAAAACTAATTATTAGTAAGGTATTTTACTTTTTTACTAAGTCTTCAAATCCAATATGTGTAGCAGTTTCAGCACATCTCAATTTAAAAATGATTAGTTTTCATCAGAAATCCTGGGTCTGTATCTAGATGTCATAAAGTTGATAGTTGAAAAAAGCTGATTCTCATCCCCAGGTGATTCCACAGTCTTAGAGATCTCCCAGTAACTGAATTGAGTGTCTGCTTTAAGGTAAAGTGATTAGATGTGAATAAAATAATGAAGTTCCTGCCCCACAAGCCACATGTCGCAGCTCCGTGGCCAGGCGTGGTCAGTGGCTCCTCCACTGAGCAGTGTAGACAGCGGGGCTCTGACCACGCCCAGCCCCCCATGACCGAACGCAGGAAACCCCAGCCTGGCCTTCTGAGTTCCCTCTGCCATGTCACTGCCCCTTGCACCAGATCTCAGTCTCTGGAGAAGTCTTTCAAGGGTGAGGTCTGTTCTGCACATTCATCGTGGGAGCAGGAAAGAGGCATGCTGGGAAATGTGCAGCAGCTGGCGCCCTGGGAAGAAGAGCCCTGGTGTGCAGCGTGTGCCCATGTCTGTGGTGTAAATACTCCCCATGCGGTCGATTTCAAGCTGCCAGTGTGATTGTACTGACACAGTTGAGAAGGACCCTGACCTCCCTGGGCTCAAAGTCTAGTGGTAGAAACAAACACCCTGAAAGCAAAGAAAAAAATGAGTGAGTTGAGCATGGTGGCACGTGGCTGCTATCTCAGCTACTCTGGAGGCTGAGGCAGGAGGATTGCAAATTGAAGGTTGGACTAAGCAGCTTTCAAGAGGTTGTCTCAAAATAAACAGGGCAGGAGATGTAGCTGAGTGGTAGAGCACTTCTGGGTTCAATCCCCAGTGTTGTGGGGGTAAAAAAAAAAAAAAGTAGGTGGCAAGTAGTTAAATGGGTAGAAGAAAAAATAAACAATGGGGAAAAGCGGTGGAGCTTCCTGGGCAGGGGCAGGAGGACAGAGCAAAGCTCTCTCGTGAGGCAATAGTTCAGCTGATCTCGAAAGAGCCGTGAAGGTGTCAGGTAGAGGGTAGGAAGTGCAAATGCCCTGGGCTTGTAGAGGACCAGATGGGGGCTGTTAGGGCTGCAGGGGCAGAGGAAGTGAGCGGGAGAGGGATATGAGTGAGACCACACTGTGATTCGCCAGGTCTGCTAGGGGCTGGGACTTAGCAGGTGGGGACACGGTCCTGGTCCTCAGGGAGCTCCCAGTCTGGCAGAGAGATGGCTCGTAAACCCATAGACACAGACTCAAGCTGTGATAAGGACCAAGATGACATGAGGCAAAATCGGGGGTGCGGTCCAGGGACAGGGAGAGCCTGGTGTGCGCTCCAGAGAAGATCTCTCTGGGGACATTCGGGGGGCAGCTGGCTGAGGGAGGACAGGAAGCAGTGCAGGCCAGGGCCCGGGGCATCCAGTGTGTGCGGGGAGAGCTGCATGGCCAGGTAGGGTGGGGTAGTTGTAACCGGCGTTGGGAAACCCCCGGGGGATCTCAGCGGAGCAAGCTGCCCTCTCTCTCCGCTGTTAGTTTGTTCAGTCTCTGACTCTGCTCTCCTCTTTCCTGCCCTGGGGTGGAGGAACTGGTTTTAGTTCTGGTTCTTGCTGCCCAGTGGGATTTTAGCTAATCTTTGAGTCTGTTTCTCTATCTCTGAAATGGGGGAGGGTGATAAAGCCTAGTCCATGGCCTGGCTGTGAGGATTAAGATGTGTAGGTTAGATAAGGGCAGAGTGGTTGCCTAGTAAATGCCATCGCCTTTCTCTCCCCTCTTCCCCTAGATTGTTTTTACATTCCCACTCCTCTCTCTGGCCCCTCAGTTTCCTGCAGCCCCTGTACTTCTGCTTTGACGTAGTGAGACTTGGAGACCATGTCAGCCCCGAATAGTTTAAGAAAGGGGATCTTAGGTGGGTGGGAAGGCCTAGGGATCTCCAGGGCCTGCTGTGTCCCTTGGGCCTCCCCAGCACACAGAGGAAACATGGGGTCAGGGGAACTTCTGGCCGCCGCGAGTTTGCCACGAGTTTATCTGCTGAGGAGCCTCCCTGCTGACCTCCAGGTTAGTGGCCAGGAAGGCCGCCTCAACCTTGGAGTCTTCCTGGGTTGCCCTTGATGGAAACTTCCTCTTTTTGTCAGTGGATGCTCCGCGCTCGGCAGGCTGCCGTGTGGCTCAGAGGCGAAGCCTTTGCCTCTCGAGTGCCGGGCTCTGGGTTCCATCCCCAGCACCACAGAAACAAAACCCCAAAAGCGATGAGCTTTATAAGAGCCCTTGGTAAGGCTGCTTCTCCCAACCTCTTTCCTTCTGTGTCCTTAATAATTTTTTAAAGATAACTCACATTTTAGTAATTCAATAATTTATTTAAAAGAAACCACTTTAGAGAAGAAGGGAGTCGGGGAGATAGAAGGGATATAAGGCAGGGCTAAGAAAGTCTAAGAGATCGAGGTATGTTACATTTGCGTGTTCCGATTTTCCAGCATGAGTATCCATCCCTTCTGTATTACAAATACGGATTTCATAGAAAGTACAAATCTGAAAAAGAAGCCTTCATATCACTGCCCTGTATGGAAAAGTAGGACCTACTTGCCATAAATAGAATTAAAAGGAAGCAACTCAGTTGGGTTCTAGTTTAAGCTCTTTGCCTGTCCAAGCCATGGCCCTGGCTCCTGCCCTCTGGATTTTCCTTGAGTACGGCAGCACACCTGGCGGGACGGGTGAGCAAGATACAGGAAGAGCCTGCTTTTGCCCCGGGGGATGCTCTGGTGGTGGCACATGGAGCCAGGCCAACGTGACAAAGTCAGCAGGGTCGCAGGGCAGCAATGGCCCTCTTGGGGATGAGGTGGTGAGGACCGGGTGACTTGTCCATGGTCCCTGGGGAACCTGCTAGGGACATGCTGCTCCTGACCCAGAAGCCGGCGTCTTCTCCCAAAGCTCACGTCTCGGCTCCCACCATCTGTACTAGGGCTTCCCAGACTTTTTAGCCGTAGAATCCTTCGCTGTTGAAATTGCCACAGCAGAAAATGGCAGCTGTGGGAAGTCTGGGTGACAGGCTTCTGCGGAGGCCCCCGGACCGCTCCTAAGCCTTTGTGCCGGGGTTTCTCGGTCTCAGCGCTGAGGCAGGGCAGTTCTGTGTCACGGGGTGGGCTGCGCATGGTAGGATGTTCGGCGCATTCCTGGCCTCTACTGACTGGGTGACACTGCCGTCTGCCACCCTTGTTGCCTCCCCCCAGTGTCTCTTGGTATTGCCAAATTCCCTTAGGGGCAGATTGCCCTGTGTGAAAACACGGGTCCCTGGCACCCGCAGCCTTGTGCTGTTGGGGACGGGTGTACCAGGTCAGACAGGCCCACCTGTCTAGCCATGTTAGAGCCAGGTCAAAAACTGGACCCACACACACATTTGCTCCAGGGTGCCTGATGCTTGTAGAAATTTGTGGCTAGTGTTTTCTCTGAAGATTTCACATGAAGTCCTGGCCTTCTGACTTCTCTTGGACAGCCTGGAGGTTCTGCGTGGTGGGGGTTACCCGGGGCTGACAGCGATCACGCGTCAGGGGGCTCGCTGTCTTCACTTAGCTGTAGACCTCGCCACACCCTAAGGTACCAAGGCTGAGCCCTGTTTGTCCTCAGTGTGGGTTTTGCACTGTTTTTCTTTTAGTAGAATTGAGAGGAATCAAACTAATTCTCACTCCACCTCTGTCAGAACTGAGGAACCTGAGGATAACTAGGAGGTCTGTGCTTCTAGAAAAGTGTGTGAGAGTACTTTTTGTTGTTGTTGTTTTGAGACAGGGTCTTGCTGTGTAGCTCAGGTTTGCCTCGAGCTTGCAGAGTTCCTCCTGCCTCAGCCTCTGAGTGCTGGGATTGCAGGCGTACGCCACAACAGCCAGCAAGAGTAGTACATCTTTTACATACGCAGGTGGCTGTTCTCAAGTGAGCTACCTAGACCTGTGGGCTTTTAAGCCAGGAGTCCTGACTAGGGAGTCCAAATCGAGGCTTCTCTGGGGTCTGTGATCTTGCTAACTGTGTGAGTGCGCATGTGTGCAGGAGGCAGTGGTCGGGGAGTGAGAGGGGAGCACCCCAGACGGTGCCAGTCTTTGCTCTGAGAAATGTCAAGGTTTCTGTCTGGAGACTGCTGGTTCAGACCCCTCTCTTGTGTGACTGAGGGACCTGGGAAAGCCCTTCCCTCTGAGAGCTGCAGTTTCTCACCTGCACCGTGGGAGCTTCACTGTGGGAAGCAGTGAGCCAGGGATCGTCATTAAGAAGAAGAGGGTGGGCAAGGGCGCAGAGAGCCTCAGGAAGGGCGGCCATCCCCTTCCTGGTGCCCTCCTCTGTCTGTCCCCGCAGTCCCAGCACAGGCCCCGGGGAAGTCCGTCCTCAGTGGGTGAGGGTCAGGGAGAGTGGTGGGGGCAGGATGTGAGTGCCAAGGGGGGGCCGGGCCTGAGTGACAGCTTGGAGCAGAGCAGCCAGGAACACTCCCGAGGGCTTCCCGTGAGGGCATGCGCTGGCGCCGCCGTTCCCCCGAAGGAAGGAGTGACTGCGGGCCTCTCGGAGGCTGGCCCATCCCAGAGAGGACGCTGTGTGGAAGGGAAGTGCAGTTCCCAGGGTCATGAACAGGGTGTGGGCAGAAGGTGCCTGCTGCCCGCTCCTCACCAGGCAGGGCTGTCTTCTTGGGCTTGGAGGCTGTCCTTGGTCACCCACAAAGCTTATTTATCTGGCCTTGAAAAAACCGCAACTACAAAGAACATGCAACAGGAGAAGTAGCTATTGGGGCTGCTTGTTTCCCAAACTCTGTGTATTCTCTCACTGGACCAGAAGTGTAATCATTCTAGGTGTCCGTGAACAAATGAATGGATAGAGAAAATGTGGTACATGCACACAATGGAATGCTATTCACCCATAAAGAAGGAAATGCTGTCGTTTGTAGGATTAGATTATATTAAGTGGAATGAACCATGCACAGAGGGATAAATATCACACTTTTATCTCACTTTTATGTAGAATGCACTTCACATAGAAGAGAGAAGAATAGTGGTTAAGCAGAGGCTGGGAAGATGGGATAGAGTGATGGTTAACAGATATGGGTACAGTTGGACAGGAGGAAGAGCGGTAGGGTAACTGGTTGACAACAATTAATTGTGTATTTTGAAACAGTTAGTGGAGAGGTTTTGAATGTTTACCACGCAGAGAAATGGTGAGAGTCCAAGGTGATGGGCGTGCTGACTGTCCTGACCATATCCCGACGGTTATGTGCATGAATCAAAATGTCACACTGTACCGCACAAATATGTACAAGTTATTTTGTGTCTGTCAGTTTTTAAAAAGAGTTAAAAGCTGGCTGCAGTGGTATACACCAATAATTCCAGCTACTCGGAGGCTGAGGCAGGAGCATTGCAAGTTTGAGGCAGTTTGGGCAACTTAGTAAGACCCTGTTTCAAAAACTGAACAGGGCTGGGATGTAGCTCAGTGGTCGAGCGCTTGTGTAGTATGTGTGAGGTGCTGGGTTCCATCCCCAGTACTGAAAAAAGAAAAGAAAACAGCGGCTTGTTGTTGCATAAGGGGTGCTGGGCGGGAGTCAGGAACCCTGTGTGCTGCCTGGAGCTGGGACCCGCACACTGTGTGCCTGAGTCCAGTACTTACCCTTGCCTGGGCCTGCGTTTCCTAATCAATGCTCCAGGGGTTTGAAAGGAACAACCCGAGGAGGGCTCTGCATGCAGGCTCCTCTCCGCTACCCGTAGTGTCAACGGCCAGGCCCCTCTGCGTGATCTCTTGGGAGCCTGATCCTAAGCCTCCCTGACATTCACCAGCCCCTGCTGTCTGTCCGCGTTGGGCCCAGGGGATCACGCCATTGCCCACTGTTGTTGGGATACACACACACACACACACACACACACACACACATTTTGTAAAGCACTCCTTCCTTTGAGGTAGATGTGTGATGACCTCATTGCCACCCCCTTTTACAGATGGGGCACCCCAGGCTTAGTGAGGTGCTATATGGCTTGCATGTGTCTTTTCCCCTACGTGTCCATGTGCTGGGGGCGTAGACCCCAATCTGATTGTGTGAGAGGCGGTAGAAACTTTGCCAGGTGGAGCCTAGCGGGAGGTAAGAAGGTCCCGGGTTTATCACCCTCAGAGGGGACTGATATTGGTCTCTTGGAATGCATGAGTTCCCAAAGAGTGGGTTGTTCAAAAAAGAGCAAGGCTGGCTTCTTCCTGGCCACTGAACGAGTGTGAGCCTTTATAGATCGGTGCCTTGTGAGTGAGAACTCCAGTGTCTGACGTGGCCCAGAGGACTAGCAGCTCCAGCCACATAGGTCACCTTCCCAGGGGGCATCTGTGAGCTGGGCCAAGTGCACCCGCTCCTGGAGATGGGCACTTGCCCTCTGGTCCTCCTCACCCGGGCCTGGCTCCTCTCTAGCCCTTGACAGCAGCAGGTAATTAATTCCAGTCCTGGGTGGGACGTGGTGACACAGAGGGCTACCCGGGCAGTGGGGCAGCATGACCCATGGCTTCTGTTTTCCTTCTGTTTCTCAGGCCACTCCTCCTCTCGGCTGCTCCCTCTGATCTCTCAGGAGGCCTTTGGCTGGGCCATCCCCAGGGAACCTTTTTCAGTCCTCGTAGGCTATCGCCATCCTGATGACACGCGTGTACATCCAGCGTTGCTCACTCACTCACCAACAATTGTTCACTGCACACCTACTGTGCACCAGGTAGTTTCAGGCACTGGCACCAAGGCCTGGCTCCCAAACTTTACTTTCTAAGGGCTGCAGGCAGACAACAGCAAAAATAGCACATGTGCCGCCGACAGATGGAGCCTGGAGCCACGTATCTGCAGAGCATTAGCCATCACCATCCTTGGAAGCTGTGGACTTGCCCAGGGCACCCTGGCTCCTTCACCTTCTGTGAAGCAGGTCCTGGTACTGGAGGCTTGTCTCTGAACGGGAGCTGGTTATTGCGTGTCCCTCGTGGATATGGACACAGCTCTGTATGATGATGGTCGTGGCACCCTCCCCGGAAGACAGGTACCAAAGCCCTGGATGTTCCCTGTGTCATCCCATGTGATGGGGACACAGGGGCACTGCTCCGAGAGGAGCAGACTGAAGCTTGGATCTCTGACACTGCTTGTTCCGAGGATGTTCCTTTAGTGAGTGTGAGACCAGAGTGAGCCTGGCTGTGTGATGGGCTCCGTGGTCAAGATCCTGTGCTCACCTTCGCGTTTGCTCTGGTGCTTTGGCTCTCTGAAGGCCCAGTAATGAGCTAAGCAAGGGTAGGGGTTGCCTGTGGGGCTGTAGCAAGACACGAATGCCTACCTGAATCTCAGGGCAGGGCAACAGGCCCCGGTCTGCCCTTCTCTCGGCTCTGTGGTAAGCAGGCGTGGTCTCTGCCTGCGCTGCCCACGGTCCTGTGTTGCCACTTCTTCTCCCTTGGTTCCAATCTTCCCTGTCCCTTGACTGGCACTGATATTGTGAAACCTTCAATATATTTTAGTTGAAAATGCCATCTCCTACCAGGCAGCCCCTCCAGCAGCTTGTCTGTAGATCCCTCTGACCCTGTGCATCCTGTCTTAGGTGTTTGCGAGTCCCTCTGCTGACCCCCTCCTCGGGGGCCGCGGCCCCAGCCATTCCCCTCTGTGTCTGGCACTGTGCATGGCAGAGCTGGCTGTAGGAAGACCAGCCAGCCAGGTGCTCAGATGGCCAGATTGTCAGTGCACACCTGGAATTGCCCTTGTCCTTCCCCTAGAGCTGGACTCCAGTTTGCATCTGACCAGTGTCTGACCCCAGCCCTGGTCCTGGCATTTCCTGGACCTTGCCAAGGACTCAAGCTCCAGCGACTTCACCCCGAAAGGTGCACTTCTGACCTCTGGGCCAGATGGTGTCAGAAGGAGTTAGGCCCTCTGGAATTTGAGTACCTTGTTTCCATCCATCCCAGAGATGCCTTGAGACTTGTGCAAGCACTTTTGGGTGGAACCTTCTGGTGTGTGAACCGGCCTGGGGGTGGCTGAGAAATCCCCACCCCACGGACAGAAGCACTGGACAGACTTCCAGCTCATAGGAACGTTCCTCCCCCTTTCCTGACCAAACCACTCACACATTCCACTTGCAGAGACTTAGAACCCCAAGAGCAACCACTCCCCTGCAGGGCCCTTCCTTCTGTGACTGCCCTGTCCACGCAGCCTCCTTCCCCAGGCTCTCTGTGACCCAGGTGGGCGGGGCTGGTGATGCCGACCAAGGCCACGTTCCTGGGAGGCCTTGTGGGTGTGGGCCGCCTGCTCAATGGCTGTATTGTCTGGCAGGGCCTCTGAGGTAGGGAGCTTCTGCGACTCCACCTACAGGGACAGGCAGCTGACAAACTGGGACAGTTTTGTGTTAACTCTTGTATTTTTTGGAGGCAGCCTCACGGACTTCCTTCTACAGGCTTTGGTTGAGTAACCGGAAACTTCTGCCTTCTGCATGGATGTGGATGTGGGGTTGAGGCTGAGGAGGCCCTGGCCTATGATCTGGGTGTCTCTCTGTGCAGGGAGGACTGGGGCGGCCTGCAGCCTCTGCCCTGGGCCCATAGGAAGAAATAAGGCCAGAGGAGGAAAGTGGCTGGCCCATAGCTACGTGGTTCTGATGTAGGACCTCCAAATAATATAGGACCTCAAAGGATATAGCGGAAATATTATTACTCCCAACCTGCAGCATATCAGATATGCTGAGTTTGTGTTCCCTAAAACTGAAGAGTGAATTCTAAGAAACAGTGGAGGTTAAGAGGAGGAAAACTACTGGAAGAGAGATAGCTCCTGAGAGACAGGAGGGAACCCAAAATGGGTTGGCAGTGAGCCCATTTCTCAAAGGAAGTTTTATAGAGCAAAATCAAGAGGCGTGTCCAAGATCATGAGGTGGGTGCAACATAGGACAAAGCAGTCAGATTACGAGTACAACGTTTAGATACTACATTGTTTCTCTGCTGTGAGAAACTAAAGTGTAAATAAGGACCAAAAAGTGTAATTGGTATTGTGAAATAGGAAGAAAACATTCAAATGGTAAGAAGAACCAGGGAGGGGGAGGGGGAAAGGAAGGAAGGGAAAAGAAAAAATATGAGAAAAAGCAGGAAAAAATGGAAACAAAGTTTTTTGGTTTTGTTTTTTTGAGACAGGGTTTTGTTATATAGTCCAGACTGGCCTTGAGTTTGCTAACGTAGCCTAAGCTAGCCTCAAACTCACATTAATCCTCCTGCCTCAGCCTCCCCAGTGCTGGGATTACAGGTGTGTGCCACCACACGCAGCAGCTTTTGTAAATAGGGAGAGGAAGAGGGGTTGAAGGAAAGGTAAGAGAATGGAGGAAAAAGAATAAAGATATTTACATGTACAGGTACAAATTCACTGTGATAAATGTGATCATTATGTATACCTAAAATGTACCAATAAACTTAATTAAAAAAAAAAAAGTATAGTCACTTAGGTAATATTGATCCAATGGGGAAGCAATTCGCATAGCAAGTTTACATAGAAAGAGCAGGACCTTTTTTAGAAGAGATGAGTGTGGGTGACTGACGCCTATCTAGACTTTATTGGATCCAGTATTATCGATTATAATACCGTGTTTATCCCTCGGGGAGGTATGTAGGTCTGGTCATGCCATTTTTACCTAGAGGCCTGACTTTTAATGAGTGGGCCTCCAGCCACAGTTGTAACGTGTTCTCATCTTCTGCACCGACTCCTTTGAGGGCCTAGCCCCGTCTGACTGCCTATAATATTTCTACCTAACTTAACTGTCTGTAGTAGTTCCACCATCTTTGTGTCTAAGCAGTCAGACCTAAATTTATACCCTGGTCTGTCACATATGAGTTGAGTAGCTTGAGGGAAGCCCCTTCCCCACCAAGCTTCAGTTTCCTCATCTGCAAAAGAGGGAGAAGGAGAGTCCTTAGTGGAATGAAGTAAAGGAATGTTCTAGAATCTTGGCACAGGGCTGGGTGTGCACTGAAATGGCAGCCATCATCTCTTGTGGGTGGCAGTAACGGGAGGGACTGGCATTGTTTTGTCCAGCTTTGCTGACAGAACCTGGCTGTCAGCTATATTAGTCACTTTGGGCCATTCTGCCCTAATTTCTGGACACCTTAAGGCTCCTGAAATATTTCATTCATATTTATTCATTCATCCAGCAAACGCTGACTACGTACAGTTGGGCCCTATATCTGTGGGTTCCCCGCTGCGCCTGCCTGAACATGTATGGACTTTTCCCTGTCATTATTCCCTACACAGCATGGTATAGCCACAGATTACACAGCATGCAGCTTGTATGAGATGTCACATGTTATCTAAAGATGATTTCATGTGCACAGGAGGCTATGCATAGCTTACATTCAAATACTGCTCATCTTATACAGAGCCCAGGCACTGTGGATTTCGGTATCTGCGGGAGGTGTCTGAACTAATCCCACACAGATACTGAGGGATGGGCGGCTCCAGACTCTGTGAATGGATGCAGTGAATGGACTTTTACACATATAAATCGCATATTCAGTGATAAAGTGACTTCAGTCACTTTGAACCCTAAAATGTCAGCGTTGCCAGTGACATCATGGGTGTGGAAAGCTCTGCCAAAACAGTAGACACTCAAAGCAGAAAGAGGGTGTGACAGTCCCCAGAAGGAAGGTGGCGGATCCTGACTGCGTCCCCACCTCCTGGGTGTGACTTACTCAATTTCAGTTCCAGGGGCTTGGCCAGCATTTATTGGTTGAGCGCCTGTGGGGTACCTTGGCTGCAGGAAAGACGGGGGAGGTGAGGAGTCCGCGGCCCAGAGCGCTCTGTGTCCAGCTCCTCTCTGGGCTGCGTGGGTCTTGGGCGTCTCTTGGGGACAGGCAGGGCCGGGCAGTGCTGCCCCATCCTGCTGCCTGGCCTTGCAGCGTGCAGGCTGTAAAAGTTAATGCCTAAGCCCGGGGGTGGCCCAAGCCTCCGTCATCTGGGCTGGGTCGTCCTGGCCCCCTTATCTCAGGGTGAGCAAGCCTCCTTGGTATGTGCCTGTGAGGCCCAGGGAGGGCCGAGCAGGGAGACACAGCCCCGCTACTCCTGCCTCTGACTCAGGCTTTTTTGTGGCTCCTTCCTTGAGGGACCAGGAGGGGCAAATGGATGCGCACTAGATCTCCCCTGCTGGGGAGATCAACAACCCAGACTTGGAGCCCACTGAGGTTCCCAGTAGTCCCAGCTCTGCTACTTACTGTTTGGCCTCAGTTTTTCTGAGCCTTAGTTTCCCCATGTGTGAAATGGGAATAAAATTTCATCTACTGTTGATAATAATTGCTTACATTTACATTTACAGTAAGCCCCGAGAGGTACAGGCACTTTTTAGCTCCTTCCCTCAAACAGCAAGTGTGAGATAATCCCTGGAAAGCATTTTGAATAAGGCCTGGTGCAGAGTAAGTTCTCCAATTGTTAGGTATCCTGGTGGGAAAATTGAGGCTGGCCCAGATTAACTAACCAGGTAACTCCCTGTGCTAATACCTCATGGCGAGATTAAGGGCGTGGAGGGGACTGTGAACGGGCAACCCCTGCTCCCTTTGTGAGCTACACAGAAAGGTAGAAACCAGCTGGGCACAGATAGCCACTTGGGTCAAAACGGTTGATCCGCTTGAGGACAGAGATTGTCAGATTCCAGCTCGGTCAGTTCAAAGAGGCTATCAGATTGGTTCTTCTTTTCTTTTTTTTTTTTGGAACTGGAAATCGAACTCAGAACCTTGCACTTGCCAGGCAGGCGCTGTGCCACCTGAGCTATATCCCCAGCTGGTTCTTATTTTCAAAAGCACTGTAGCTAGTAAGCAGTCCTAGGATGGAGCTGAGCAGGCACGGTGCTGGTCACGGCGTGCTGAGTACCTTGGCCTCCTGGGTGCGATCCCCAGGGAGGTGGGGGCTGTCTTTTCACCCCTGTGCTCCCAGGGGCCACTGTAGTGCCCACTGCAGGCAGGTGCTGGGGGATGCACTCACTCATTCTGAGATGGCCAGAGAGGGATGGGCCGGCAGGATCACGTAACAAGGCCCCAACCAGTACACTGTGTCGTGACAGCTGTTTAACTGGAACTCGGAGAGAACTGTGGTCAACCTAGGTTTCCAGTTTCCTTTGGCCTCCAGCCAGAGAAGAAGCTGACCGACAGGCTGCTGTCACAGCCCCCTGCAGGCACACTGGGTGTGTGTGTATGTGTGTGTGTGTCTCGAGGTCACCAGGGAAACAGGAGCTCCTGACTGAGGTGGGAAGCCAGCTGTGCCGAGGACCTGGCCGTGACATGGGGTACAGAAAAACCAAAGCGCCCCTTACAGGAGCTGCAGCTTGTGTCCAAGCTCAGGCAGACCCACCTGCTGCTCTGTTTACTTTAGAGCTGCTATGGTCGTGCATGCTGCTAATCCCAGATCTTGGGAGGGTGAGGCAGGTGGACTGTAAACTCGATCCCAGCATGAACAGCTTAGTGATATACTGTCTCAAAATAAAAATAAAAAGGTCAGGGAAGTAGCTCAGTGTGAAGGCCGTGGGTTCAATCCCCAGTACTGCAAAAAAAAAAAAAAAAAACCTATTGTGGTACAAACCCTTCACCCAAGATCTGCCCTCTTCACAAAGTTTGAGGCCTGCATTACTTTTTTGTTGACTCTTGGAATGGCGTGGAGCTGGACAGCTCTGGAGCTTATTCATCTTGCTTAACGGAAACTTTATGCTTGCTAATTAGTAACCCGCCCCCTGCAGCCCCGTCCCACGCTTTGATTGCATGAATGGGACAATTTAAAATACCTCGTGTAAATACCATCGTCCTGTCTGACCTTCTGCATCTGGCTTATTTCACTCGGTGCAGTGTCCCAAATTTCTGCAGGTTGTCCTGTATGGGGGGATATTCCTCTTTCTAAAGATGGGATAGCATTACATCAGCTGTGTAGACCACGCTCGCTTTGTGCATTCCTCTGTCCGGGGCTGCTGAGGTTTTTTTCATATCTTGGCTTCTATGGGTAATGCTGCAGTGAACGTGGAGTGCTGCCAGCTCATCGGGATCTTGATTTCAATTTTTTTTAGATAAATCCACCATATAGGACTGCTGTGTCCTGTGTTCCACCTTGAATGTTTTGAGGAACTTCTGTGCCACTTTCTCTAGCAGCTGCGTGCTCTGTCTTCTCCCAGCAGCGTACAAGGGACACTGTCCTCAGCACCCTCACAGCATCTGGGGTCCTCTGTCTTTCTGATCACAGCTGTCCTGACAGGTGTGAGGTGATCCTTGGCGTTTTTGGTTTGCATGTCCTTGATTCATGATGTTGCCCAAATCATCAGGTATTGTTAGCAGTCCTGTGTCCTCTTTGAAGAACTGTCCATTCAAATCCTTAACCCATTGTTTTTTTTGTTTTTTTTTTTTTGTCTTTTTGACACAGGTCTCGCTATGCAGTTCAGGCTGACCTTGAGCTCACTTTGTAGCCCAGGCTGGCCTCAACTCACAATGATCCTCCTGCCTCAGCCTCCTGAGTGCTGGGATTACAGGTGTGCCCAACCACGCCTGGCTTTTAGTACATTTTTATTGGGATTTTAGTTTTTGTTTTTTGTTTTTTTGATGTTGAATTATAGGAGTTCCTTGTGTATTTTAGAGATAAACCTCTTCTTAAACATACGGTTTACCGTTTTTTTTTTTTGTTTTTTTGTTTGTTTGTTTGTTTTTTCTGGCATTGGGACTGAACGCAGTGCCCTCACGCTGGGGTATACATACCCTCAGTCCTTTTTTTTTCTTTTTTAAAACTGGGTCTTGCTAAGTTGCTCAGTTGCCCAGGCTGTGCTACAACTTGCAATCCTCCTGCCTCAACCTCCCAGAATACTGGGATTACAGGTATCCACCACTGTGCCTGCTTTATTTCTTCTAATTTTGTAGATTGCCTTTTCACTCTGTTATTTTCTTTGCTATGTAGAGCATTTGAGTTTGTTGTCACCTTATTTGTTTATTTTTGATTCTGTTTCTTATGCTTTTCTCAAGACCAATGTCATGAAACTTTTTTACTGTATCTTGTCTAGAAGTCTGTTTGTTTCTTGAGACAGGGTCTAGCTGTGTAGTCCAGGTTGGCCTCAAACTCAAGTTGATCCTCCTGCCTCAGCCTCCCAAGTGCTGGGATTATAGGCATGTGACACCATGCCTATCCTTGCTAATATCTGTTGATGGAGTCCAGTGTGTCTAATTTTTCTTTCGTTGTGGGTGCTTGCGTAGTATCTCTACCTATTTGACATTCACTAACCCCCAAGTGCTCCTTGGACATATTTTCACAGGCCCCCAGGGTTTATTGTTTGTTTTTTTTTTTTTTTTTTTGTACAGCTGGAGGCTATGTAAATGCATACAGATGTCAGCGGAACCATCTTCAGCCTTGTCTCAGGCTGTAGCCTGGCGGAAGTGCAGAGCTTCTCCAGCCGGCTGGGGCAGGGCTTGGGGGGTGGTGCTTGCACTGGGCGGAGACCAGCAGAGAAAGGGCAGTGCTGGTGGGGCCACAGGAGCATCAGATACACAGTCCCAATGCCCTTTGCCTGCAGGTGTCCCCACCACAGTGTCACACTGCAGTCTTGTAAGGGAGAGCAGAGGTGGGGCCCCAGGGGAGGGAGGCCCCTTGCCCTGCAGAGCATCTCCAGCAAAGTGTGGTCTGGGGACCTCAGCGGGGGCAGCCAGCACAGTTAGAAATGCAGACGCGGGGCCCAGTAGTCTGTGTGTGACACACTCTCTAGGATGTTGTGCCTCATACACAACTTTGAGAACCACAGTGTGGCATTCTCACCCGTACCACCTGGAGTATGGGGTCGATCTCTAGGTGGTGCAGGAAGTGCTTACTTGCCTGTTGAATTGGCCTCCTCGTCCTCCCTTCTCAGGGGCCTAACTCACACTCCACGTGTCTTGCCAAGTGTGAGGGCAGGCACTTCTGGTAACCGATAATGACCTGAGACAGTACACATGCTCAGTCAAGCTAACCTAAACAACCAAACAAATGCATCATTTTATCTGAAAGGCCAGTCGGTGGTGGGGTGTGAGCCAGGCTCCATCTCTGGTTTGCTGTTTCTCTCTGTCTTCCTGTGTACATCAGCTTCTCCTTCATGTTGGTTTCCCTCGTGGTTGCAAGACGGTGTCTGCAACCATCAGGGCTGTGTTTCCAGCTGGCTCTAGAGTGCGACCGCGTGGCATTCTACACTTTTTCTTCCCTCCCCAGTTCTCCCTTCCCCTCCCTTTGCCGGGGATGGGATAAATCCCGGCAAGGTCACGTGGCTTTTTCACCAAGAGGAAGGAAGAAATACCGCGTTAGAGTGGGAGACAGCCCCCATATGATGCCCCAGGTAGCAGGACAGAGTACCCTCTTTCCTGTCTGTCCAAAATCCACTCTTCCCTTTTTTTTCCAGCCTCCAAAGAGTCCACATTCAGCGGGCTATTTCTAAAGCAGAGACCTGTCCACTGCGTCCCTGGCTTAAATCCTGTGTGCATCTACACACGTGCGCATGTGCACACACTTCTCGGAATAAGGGCTCGTACTTTGAAATGCTGCAACTCTAGTTCCAACCCTTCCAGCCTGCTCTCCTCCCACCCTCCCGAACCCCACGGAACGCTCCACGCTGCCCACCTGCCCCGTTCTCCCACGATGCCCGCTTCTGCCCTTGCCGTGTTCTGCCTGCAGTGTCCTCGTTCTTCTCCACTGAACAAATTCTCCCTTCAGAGCCCAGCCTGGTGGCACCTCTCCCGGGATGCTTCTGGGATGGCCTCAGGGTAGCTCCCTCCAGTCTGGACAATCATGGCATCCACGGGCCCCTGGTTCGGTGATCCCTGTGGGCTGCACCACTTATCTCTGTGTCTTCCTCTGCCGCTGGTCCTGGGCAAGAGCCTGTTGGATTTGTCCTGGGTTCTCTGTCCCCAAGCTTGACACAGACTAAGAGCTCAGATAGTGTTTGTTGATTGAATGCAACTTTGCTGGGTCCCCGTGGTGCCTAGCAGTGTGGGCCTTTGGTGGAGACTCAGTTGCTATTTGTTGATACAGTAAACTGATCCCAAACTTCAGGTGCCCAGGTCTGGAGAAAACTCCAAGCCACTTACAAGTTAGGCTGCTTAGTGCCCTGGCTGGTTCAGGAACCAGACATCGGTGCTGGGAGCTTGGTGACAGCTGCACTTCCGCTTGTCCTCAGGAGCCTTTGCATCCAAAAAGCTGTGGCAGCAGCACTGTGGGCAGCCGGACGCCCTGTCCTCTTCACAGGGTCTCCTGTATCTGTAGCTGGGCATTATTTCCAGCCAGTCCTTTCTTTTTCTCTTTTTTTTTCTTTTTGTACCAGGAATTGAAGTCAGGACCCCACGCTTGCCAGGCAGGTGCTGTGCTGCTGAGCTCTATCCCCAGCCCCTTTTCTCTTTTTCTTTTTCTCCTTCCTTTATTCCTTCCATCTTTCTTTCCTTATTTTTTTGTGGTACAGGGAAGTCATAGCCTTTGCACCGAGCTGCATCTCCAGCCTTTTAGTTTGGTTTTGACATAGGAACTTGCTAAGTTGCACAGGCTGGGCTTGAACTTGCTGTCTCCCTGCCTCAGTCTCCCAGAATGCTTGGATTACAGGCTGTGCCACCATGTCCAGCAGGATAAGAGTTTTCTCACACATTTTGATTGAATAACGTGTAAAATGTGGTGCTCCTATGAATGTAAACATTCCCATTCTCTCTTCTCGTGTGTCTATTTAATAACTTCCTAAGGCATGGAAGTGATTATTATGTTTGCACTTACTATTATCCTGGTTATGGTCACCTCTTCCTGTAGGAGGCAGCTGGCCCCAGGAACTGTGGATACCAAGGTCTGCAGCTATGTGACAGGACACAGTGTTTGCACATAACTATGCAGTCCTCCTGTACCATTCCGCCGCCTCCAGATTACTCCATTTAGGGAACAGTGACAAGAAAAAGTAACTTTATCTATTTAGTACCGATGCACTTTTTCATGAATATTCAGTCTGAAGTTGATTGAATCCATGGATGCAGAATGCAGAGATCCGGAGGGCTGACTGTCTTATTGTTTACTATTGAGATTAGTGCTTTATTCACCAAACCCTGCAAATTTCTGTGCAAGCTCTAGCAGATTATTTTTTTTTTTTTACTTTTCCCCTTATCTATCTATCTATCTATCTATCTATCTATCTATCTATCTATCTACTTATTTAGTACTGGGGATCAAACTCAAGACCTTGCCCTTACCAGGCAGGTGCTGTGCCACTGAGCCATATCCCTGGCCCTATTTTGGGGTTTTTTTGAGACAGGGTCTCTCATTACGTGGTTCAGGCTGGCCTTGACCTCACTGTGTAGCCCAGGCTGGTCTTCAACTCATGGCAACCCTCCTCTGTCAGCCTCCTGAGTTCTGGGATTGCAGGCATGCACCACCACGCCCAGCACTGACAGATTTATAATACAAGCCCCTTGCAGCACGATGCTACTGACCAGCCATGGACTAAATCCCCTAGACCCATGTACTGAAAGCAATGAGTAGGGTGAGAGAATCAAACCAAAGCTGAGGAAGCTTGCTTCACTCGGAGCTTCCCAGCAGCCAAGGCAAAAGTAAAAATAAAAGGGTTCATGGAGCTGTTGAACTTCTGAGAAAATGAGCCAGGTTCTCCAAATGCATGAGCTTTCCTGGTTCTGACCCAGGAGAGGCTGAGTCGTGGGGACCTTGGGTCATGAATGGTGTTATGCAAGGGACGGTTTCACTGGCAGATGCAGGACCTGCCTGGGTTTGGCCGTATCTCGCACTGGCTCTTCATAGCTGTTGAGGGTGTATTGATAAACCGTCATTCTGGGAAGGCATATTTTTGTGGGCAGCCTGACTGACATGATCTGAGTATGACGTTTTTCTGCTGAAAAGTGTCCCATTTGCCAGAGAGTTAATAAATATGTATTAATAGTGCGGCTTTCATGCTGTGCTTTTATGCCAGGAATCTCATTTAATTGTCTTGAAGATGGAGGCGGAATTTGTTAGTGCCATTTTTGGTGGTGGGTGGTGCTGCATGTCTTAATCCTAGCAATTGGGAGGCTGAGGCAGGAAGAGCATCTTGAGATAAGACCACCCCAGACTACATAGTGAGTTAAGGCCAGCCTGGACTACAAAGTGAGACCCCAGCTCAATGAATGAATGAATGTGCTATTTTACAGAGGAGGAAACAGACTCAGGGATCCTGACTTGTCCAAGGTCACATAGTCAATTAAGTGGATGTGGGCGGGGAAGGTGGCCTCTGGGGCTGTGGCCGTGGAGCATGGGAAGCAGGGCGGCCAGCAGGTGGATTGGAGTGGGCAGGCTGGCGGGCAGCCAGGTGCAGGTCTGGGCGGAAGGCCCTTGCTGAAGCTTAGGCTTCTATAGAAGCTTGGTTCCTCTTTTTCGGAAACATGAAGCACTCAGGCAACTGCGCTGGTGTCAGAGCCACCTGTGAGGCTAGGGACAGGTTGGCAGGGGAGAAGGGGACAGGCTGGGGACTGGGGCCCTGGGACACTGGCCTGTGGGGGTCTCTCCCTGTAGGGCAGGGCGCCCTGCTCATCTTTTCTGCCTTGTGTTTCTGCAGATCATGATCGAGTTCTGTCCTGGGGGAGCTGTGGATGCCATCATGCTGGGTGAGTTTTCTTTGGCCAGAGCACGGCTCGGGGCAGAGGGGCTTGGCCTGAGTCCTCAAGCAGACTCCTGGATGGGCCCCTTTCCCCCACTGCAGGGAGCCTGTGGTCTCTGAGAATCTCTCTGTTGTGTCCCCCGAAGGGTCATCTCTTGGAGAGATTGCCGGGCAGTCGTTGGAAGACCAGCCCTTCCCATGCGAAGGCCCCAGTGCTTCACGGGTCGCTACCCTCTTGAGCCTCCCTGGCTGTAAGATGGGTGTGACTCCTCACTTGCCTGACCACACGGCGCACTTAGGAGTGAGAATGAGACACTTAGGAGGTCCTGTGTGTGCAGTACTGAGATCAGTCCCAGGGGTGCAGTTGAGCTACAGCCCAGTTCCTCCTCTTTTTTAAGACAGGGTCTCACTAAGTTGTCCAGGCTGACCTTAAACTCAAGATACTCCTGACTCAGCTGTCTGAGTAGCTGGGATTATGGGAGGGTGCCACCACACCTGACAGGGAGTTTCTTTCAAAAAAGGGCCCCCCGCTGTCTTCATCCTTTTCTGCTGCTCTCCAGAACACCTGAGGCTGGACAGTATCATAAAGAACGGAAATTAAGGTGGCTCATGGTGGTGGGGAAGTCCATACGCCAGGTACCAGTGTGCAGACTTCTTGCTGTGCCATCTGGTGGTGTATGGCAGATGGCAAGAGAGCAGGAGAGCTGCAGTCGTCCCCCACCTCCGCGAGAAACAATCCACCCACAAAACAGTGCCAGGAATCCATTCAGGAGGGCAGAGCCAGTCGCCTCCCAGAGTCCCACCTGTCAACACTGGTGCATCGGGGATCAAGTTTCCGACATGGGTCTTTTGGGGGCACGTCTGACCTAGAGTGCCCCACCCGTTTTGGACATACTCAGTAGTGATCTCGATGTCTGAGGCAAGCTTGAACAGTACCACCACCAACAGTGACAATAAGGTTATTAGTAGTAACCGTTATTTCGTGTCTTAGTGCATTTCCTATTGAAAAACAAAGCACCCAAGACTGGGTGCTTTAAAAAGGACAGAGGCTTATGTGGCTCACAGGTCTGGGGGCCGAAAGTCCCAGGTCATTGTCCCCACATGTGTGGTGTCTGGTGAGGGCCCGCATGGAGGTGGCCTTGGAGCGATCAGGGACAGCCTGGCCCTTTGTATAACAACTGGCTCTTCTAAGACCCGGCTCACTCCTTCATCCAAGGGTTAGTCCCTTCCGAAGACAACGCCCCCATTTCCTAATTACCTGTGCTAGGCTCCACCTCTCTGGAACGTGGCTCCACTGCGAACCCAGCTTTTCCAGCACACCAGCCTCAAATCCCATCCAAACCGCAGTTCTGTGAGCAGTTGCTGCGTGCCAGATTGTGTCAGTGTTTTCTCATATACTATCCTCGTTTAACCTCAGGTATAAAATCAGAAAGAGTATCCCTGTGTTTTCTTCTTCTTTTTTCAAGTACTGAGGAGTGAACACAGGATCTTTGTACTGAGCTATATCCCCAGGCCTTTCTTGATTTTTTTATTTTGAGACAGGGTCTCTCGAAGTCAGTAAGTTGTAGGGTGGCTTGAACTTGAGATCCCCCGCCTCAGCCTTCCAGAGTGCTGGTATTATAGGCATGTGGCACTGCTATATTTTCTTCTTAATCAGACTGACTTGGAGGTTAAGAAGAAACTTGCCGTGTCGCAGAGCAGAACTGAGATACAAATCCGGGTCTGGGTGACACTCACTCCTAAGCACTGTCCCGCATCACTCCCTGCTTGTGCCAGCCCTCAGGGCAGTGAGTGAGGAGTGGCCACGGGTCAGGTCCACGGAAGGTGGATGGCAAGCCTGGGATTCTAGAATGGCTCACGAAAAGAGCCCCAGCATAATGTACAAAACCTGTCCATCTGTCCAGTTTCCCCCTCTGCCCATTTATCTCAGGGCTGTTTCACATTTATAGCAGATCATCCCCAGCAGGAGCCAGAGAAATGCTGGACCCACAGGCCTTCCTTGCAGAGCCCTGTGGTAGCCATTGTTCTGTTACTATAACAGATGCCTAAGAAAATCAAAGAGGAAAATTAAAAAGAGGAAAGGTTTATCTTGGTTCACAGCTTTGGAAGTTTCAGTTCCTGGTCTGTTGGCCCAGTTGCTTTTAGCCCATGTGGAGGCAGCACATCATGGTGGGGTAGGGAGCCCTTGGCAGAAGCAGCAGTAACCTCATGACTAAGAAAGAAAAACAGGAAGAGACCAGTACCCACTCTCCCTTCAAGGACACGCCCCTAGTGACCTACAGCCTCGAGGCCCCGCCCCTTAAAGGGTCCCCATTCCCCCTGAGTGCAAAGCTGAGGACCAAGCCTTTACCATATGGATTCAAGGGAATGTCCCAGTTGGGAATGTCCCAACTGCAGAGCCCTGGGCCCCTCCCAATTCTCACAGGCAGGTAAATGACAACGGGAAAGAAGATACTGGCCGTGTCAACAGACTCTGTCCTTGAGGCTGAGTCCAACAAATAAAACTGATAGCTTTGTATGAGTTGAGACTCACAAGAGATTAAGGAGCCAAAATTTTCAAATTGGGTTTTGGAGAAAACTCCCTGGAAATCAAGGTGTGAGAAGCTGGGTAGAGTCACCTGACAAGGAAGGAGCTGTGTCCCAATTACAGCTCTGTGCCTGCCTGGCCTCCCACTGGCACCTGCCCTGCCTAGGGGCTTCCTGCCCTTCCTCCACCTTGCCGTTGTCTGGGGGCTGGGAGCAGCCTGGGCAGTGGTCTGGAGACCTGGGGTCCATTTCCAGTTGTCTGTTTCTAGCCGGCCCTTTTGTGAGGTGGACAGAATCCCATGTGTCTGGTCACTGTGCGTCCGTTCTAGTCTGACACCTTGTGCTGTTCAGGTTGGGAAGGACATGACTGGCCACACCGCGCCTGGTGTGAAAGCATTTGGGCTGTAAACCCTCATCTAGTCAAAGGTCAGGGCTGGGATCGGAGGTGGCGTCAGAAGGGACCAAGACTTAGCGGTGACGTTTTGTTTTGTTTTGTTTTTACACTGCTGAGGACTGAACTTGGGGCTTCACACATACCAGGCAAATACTCGGCCACTGAATCACACCTCAGCCCTTTCTTTAAAATTCACAGTGTAAGACAGACCTCTCGAAATTACCCAGGCTAGCCTCAAATTCTCGACCTTCCTGCCCCAGCTTCTAAGTAGCTATACGTACAACCACTGGTTGATGTACTTTTTAAAAAGTAAGGAGAAGGTATTCATGTAATGCTCTGTAAGTCAGAACCGTACTTAAAAATTTGGGTCTTGGAAGGCTTTGTATTATGAGTCTAGTTTTATGGCATTCTAGGAAGAGGCAGAACAATGGGGATGGAACTCAAACGTGGGATTACTAAGAGGCCGGAGGGGGCAGGAAGTTTTAACGATGAAGCGCGTGGGAGAATTTAGGAAATGATGGAAGTCTGCTGGAGCTAAAATGTGATGGGGGTTATGTGTGTTAAAGTTTATAGAGCTGTACATTCAAACAAAGGGGAATTTCACCATATGTAAATTGTACGTCAGTAAGCCTGGCTTTGAGGCGTGAATCGTCCCGTGGGCTTGTGGTTAGTGTGGGGCTTCAGCGAGCTTACGCACTAAGTCTTTCGTCTGATGGCTTGCACATTATAAGGGCGCAAAAATGGTGGTGACTAGATCATAATTATCTGTAGCATAGCATTGTTATTTTTATTGTTTTTTTTTA
The DNA here is from genome assembly GCF_000276665.1 of Chinchilla lanigera. Classification (NCBI taxonomy): domain Eukaryota; kingdom Metazoa; phylum Chordata; class Mammalia; order Rodentia; family Chinchillidae; genus Chinchilla; species Chinchilla lanigera. The sequence goes on along the minus strand of NW_004955408.1, from coordinate 24,923,845 downwards.
ATCTTAGATCAGACATGAATAAGTCACATTTTTAAACATGTTTTAAAAAAAATTGCTGCTGATACTCCAGCCCTGGACTCATTTCAGAAACAGTGTAATAGTCATTTTTGTGAGATAGGTCCTCACGAGGTAGTCCAGGCTGATCCTGAACTCACCGTCCAGCCCATGCAGGCCTCGAACTTGTGATCCTCCTGCCTCAGCCCCCGAGTGCTGGCATTACAGGCGTGTGCCACTATTCCTGGCCTCAGTAATCACTTTTTATTGCCTATCTGACACCCTGAAAAATGCGCATGCTTTATGCACAGAACCTTGCCTTATAAGTTGCAATCACTGCATCTTGTAGACTAGGAAGTAAAGGCCCAGAGCACTTAGCCACCTGTCAGGAGCCACATAGCTGCTGAGGGCAGGGCGTGGTTTCTGGCTCCGGCTGAGGACACACGGAAGGGAGCAGCTTGTGGACCTCAGAGAGAGGGGCGCTGGTCCAGGAGCCCTGCTTGGGGCCTGGCTTCTCAGGCCAGTGTGCTTGGCACCTGCAGCCCTGGCTGTGTGTTTATTTTGACCATTCCCAGGGGATCTGGCAGAGCGTTGGACCTGGTGGATTCTTGGCCACTGTAAGAGGCAGGCACAGATGTTTCCTCAGCACACCAGCTCATGTCTGCCTCCAGGCTGAGCTTCTGCTGGTCTTGACCTGGGCTGCCCTTGTCCCGCTTTTTCTCCTCTCTTCCCTCAAGGCCTAGCTCAAGTGTCTGAGCATCGTTCACCATGCCCATGTCCCTCTCTGCATCCGAACACCAGGCACAGACTTGAAGACACCTGAAAAGCACTCACAGGGTGCTGTGGTTTAAATGTGGCCCCCACAGTTCATGTGTTCAAAACTTAATTCCCGGGCTCATATGTTCATGGCATTTGGAGGTGGCTCCTGGGGAGGTAGATAGAGTTAGGTGAAGTCGTGAGAATAGGGCCCCTGTGATGGGATTAGGAGCTTTATAAGAAGAGGAAGAGGAAGACTGGGGTGTAGCTCAGTGGTGGTATGCTTGCCTAGCAATGTGCAAGGCCCTGGGTTTGATCTCTAATACCCATGGCCATGTGATGCCCTCCTCTGCATCATGATCAGCAAGAAGGCCTTACCACACGTTGCCACCATGTTCTTGGCCTTCCCAGCCCCCAGAACCCTGAACCCAAATAAATTTCTATTCTTCATTAGTTACCTGGTGTCAGGTATTTTGTTACAGCAGTGGAAAACCTAGTAAGACAGTCTGTGTCTGCTGACACAGTGGATCTCTTCATGTTATAGGGGTTGTGTTTATGAACCTAAACTGTGAAGCCAGACTTTCTGGTTTGAATCTCAGATCTGTGCCTTCCCCACTTTGCGGCCTTGAGCAAGTGACCTCTGTGAGCCTTGTTTTCCTCATCTGTGAGATGGGGTGATAACTCTGTCTGCTCCATAGAGTTGTTCGGGACAAAATGGGTCAATAAGGTCAAGTGCCTGCAATTCCTTTGCCCACAGTAAGTGCTTGCTCAACTTTTTCCAGAGCTGGACAGAGGCCTCACCGAGCCCCAGATCCAGGTCGTTTGCCGCCAGATGCTAGAAGCCCTCAACTTTCTGCACAACAAGAAGATCATCCACCGTGACCTGAAGGCTGGCAATGTGCTGATGACCCTGGAGGGAGACATCAGACTGGGTAAGGGTGGCCACTGGGTGACCAGTTGGGAAAGGCAGGGCCACACAGTGCCCACCTGCGGGAGTTGGCTGGGGGAGGGGGTGGCCTGGCCCTTGCAGTGAGAGGGAACTTGGCCTTGGTCCTCCCTCCTGTGGCCTGCAGGAGATGGACGGTCCTCCACCCTCCAGCCCTGGACCGTGAGTGATTCTCAGCCTAGGTGACTTTGCTCCTTGGGGACATTTGTTAATGTCTGCGGGCAACTTGGGGTTAGGGGTGGGTAGAGGCCAGAGGTGCAACTGAGCACCCTACAGGCACAGTGCAACACCCGCAGTGGAAAGTGAGCCCAATCAGATGCCAGGAGTGCTACCCTTTTCCCCTGCATACTTTTCACCCTTAGCTGGTCAGATTCACAAAGGTAGAACCGTGTGAATACAGTCAGAAGGCCAGTAGTGTATCGAAACCCTGTCTTTTTTATTGTCTCTTTCTTTGTGCCCTCAGTAAGTTCTTCAGCCTAGTTAACACAGATGTGCCCTTGGCTCCCATCCATGCCGAGACATGCACCTTGGACTCCCCTTATCTTTACTTCTGCATCGTAAATTCTCCTGCATGGGGCTCCTAGAGCGTCAGGGTGGTTATCATTCGGTGAAAAACACATGCTTATTGTACACAGCCCATGTAGCGCATGAAGGTTAAAAGGAGAAAGTTAGCAAGTGGTCCAGTCTCATCTGGAAATGTCCACCAAGTGGCCAGGTTGTCACCCCAGGTGCCTCTGCATGGTGGAAGGATGCGTGGAGGTAGAAACTTGAAGAGAACATCTATCTGTCACAAGAGAGAGCCGCTTCTCCCCTCCTTGTGCATTTGATTTCCATGTGTGATGGGTGAACAGTTCATGCATTGCCCCTCCACGTGCTCAGTCTCATCCTTTCAACACAGAAGTGTCACTCTCGATACTTTGTCTAGGGACCACCTTGATGTCTCTAAGGAACATTTTAATTATGTCCACGAAGAACCGTACGGCATTGAGCCCCGTGACTGCAAACTGCAGGGGTAGTAGTGCGAGTGGTGATGGGAATGTTCACTGTGCGCTGCGAGGGCAGCTTTCAGCATCTCCACCCTGAGGGCCCAGAGCTAGCAAGGACAGAGCCAGGGCCGAACCCTTGGGCCACTGACCAAGGAGCAGGTGCTGGTCCAGGGCGTGTCGGAGACGGGAGTTCTGTTCCCCGGCCCAGGCCTGGGAGTTACGAGCGTAAAAGAAACTGTCCATGAAGGAAAATGGACTACATAGTAAAGATGGTTAGGTATTTGCCGGTGAGACATGGCTGGGCAGGGTGGTCCAGGAAGAAAGAACCCGTGGGTACAGCCATGGGATGAGAAATAGCAAAGTATCGGAGGGAGAAAGATAATGAAAACTCCACGCGTGTGCTGATTTTATGAAGTCCCCTTTGGTGTCAGGCATTAGACAAGACACTTTGTGCGTATCACACGACAGGAAGCAATCCCAGGGGTGGGAACTGTGCGCATCTTACAGGTGAGGATGCAGAGGCCCAATGTAAAATGAGGCACCCAAGATCCTACCAGGAGGCGGGAAGAGTAGTTGAGTTTGGTTTTCCGGACTCCACAGCTGCCGGCGAACTGCCTCATTCCTGGGGCCAGGGAGTGGGCCAGGAGGCTGGATCAGCGGGTGTCAGGGGCAGGAGAGTCACATGCAGCCTGGCAGACCAGAGGGAGCACTCGGCTGTAGTGGGAGAAGCAGACACTGACGGCCAGGGCCAGGACCACACTGAGGCCTGGTGAGAGAGGGGTGGAGGCTGCAGCGCCTCAGCAGCTGCTGGCTGAGATAAGCACGGTGGGCTTCCTGTTTTCTGTGCTGTTGTTCCTGCCTCCTGCCCAGTTGCACCCTAAATCTAGAGGGCTCTGGCCTGCTGAGCAATGTGTGAACCCCACTCAGACTGGTGGAGGGCGGGACAAGGCGGAGGGGCGTGTTGAACTGGCCAGTTGAGAAAGCCAGGAAGCTAGTTGAAGAAAAAAAGTGCAGGGAGCATTGAGTGTGTAAATATTTGCACAATTCCTGCTGAGCCCTGGGAGCCGTGGTGTGGACTCCTATCCTGCTGCGGCCTGATGTTCTCTTTGGAAAACCCTCCTCCCCACTGAGGCTCAGAGTCTGCACCTCATGCAGCAGTGTCGCAGACCTGGCAGGCTGGGTGGCATCTGTTGACCTGTTCCTACCTCCTCTTAGGACTGTCTGGGGTCCTGGAGTCCCCACCAAATCCTTATGCAACTCAGGGCTGCATAAGAGAAGTGCTCTGCAGGTGTTTCTCTCTGCAACTTCTGCTCTGGGATCTGCGGACACATTTTAGCCATTCAAGCCCTACTTTGTAATAGCAGGGCTTTTGGGACAATGGGATGGACTACAAGGCACCATGACATGGAAGCAGGGGCTGGGGTTCCTCTCGCTTCTAAGCATTTTGCTCCTTGTGTTAAATATTTACTTATGTCTGGGATCTCCACCTCCCTCTGGGATTCATTTGACTGTTGTCAGCTAGAGCACAAGCTCTGAGCAATTCTGAATTGATGGGTGCGAATCATTGGTGCAGAGAGAGAGTGTCTGTTGACTGAGATATTTGGACATTCATGGGGAGTAGACTTTGAAGTCTTAACGGTTTGGGTTGCCCTGGAACTGACACAAAGCAAGTCACCTAACCTTTCTGAGTCTTGGGTTCCTCTCCCTCACTGAGTACAACAGTTTGGTAGAATGACTTACACAGACAGACGTCTTATTGGTGCCTGGCACATCCTAGAGGCCCAGCAAATTTGAAACTTTGTTCCTGCACTGAGGGCTGAGGAATGAGCTGAGGAATGTCCCAGAATAATTGCTGTGAGGTGGAGTGTCTCCATTGCCCAAGATGCCAGGGTTCCTCACCCGGGGGCTTCTCCTAAGATGGAAGGTGAATTTTCCAACTCTGGGGTCTTTAGAGTTCCAGTATAGGTCTAAAAATCCAAGTGCCCAGCTCGGACCCGGAACACAGGGGGTATTCAGTAATAAATAGTCACGGCCACCGTTAGCATTACTGCCCTAGTCTGTGTCGACTCTAGGACCCCTGGCTCCTGAAGCCCTCGGCTGTAAGAGGCCTGGCAGTGGGCAGCCAGAAGCCAGCTACCTGCCTCTCACCCCACCCCCAACCTTGGTCAGGGTTCCTGGTTCTTGTCCCAGCGCACTGAAGTCCTGGGTCCCCTTTTCCAAAAGGGAGGTTTTTCAAAGCCCCTCGTGGCTGCCCGAAATACCAGAAAGTACCATACTGTATATATGCTTTTTTTCCTGTACATACTCTATATACCCATGATAAAGTTTAATTTATAAATAAGACACAGTAAGAGATTAACAATAACAAATGATAAAATAGAACTAACTGTTATAACAGTGTCCTGTAATAAAAGCCATGGGAACGTGGTCTCTACCTCTTGAAAGAGTCAAGGCAGATAGTACTACTTCTGATTGACCATGGCTTATTAAAACTACAGAAAGTGAATTGCAGGAAGGGGGTCTACTGTAGGTACCAAGCACGGAGCAGTGTTTGGTCGGTACGGTATAAACTCAGTTAATCCTCAGAGGCCACTGGTAACATGTTACAGAAGGAGGGGTATGGGTACTTGGGAGGTTGATTAACTTGCCCATTGTCACACAGCTGTCAGGGAACAGCTGGGGCCCAAACCAAGGCGTCTGGCTGTATCTCACTCTCCTTGACTCTCAGTGCTAAGTGGTAAAGACTGATCTTCTATGATTGAAGGCTGACAGGAGAAGGTGAATAGCAACAGAACCAAATTGGGGGAGGGATCACTGGGCCTCATGATTAGTTGGAACCTGAAATACAAATGTTGCCAAGACCATGGCTCTAGATTCTACCTTTCTGTGCGTGTTGGTTACGCTGTCACACCAGCGCTTCTCCTGGAAGCTTCTGGCAAGATGCAGTTTTATGTTTTCTAGCATTATCACTTCAAGGATGAACCAAAATCTTACCAGTGGAGGTCTTGCATCAGTGATCTCAGTGACAGTTCTGATTGACCCAGCTTGGCTTATGGTGCTCCCTGGGCCAGTCAATGAGGCCCGCTAAAGAGGAGTTCTCTGATAGGCTAAGCTTGTAGTCAGTCTTCTGTGGCATGGAGGGTGTACCTGGAATGAAATGGAAGTCCCCTTCCCCTCCGGGTTAGTGTGGCTGGGAGAGAGAGAGGATTTGCACTGGACAGAGAAACGAATCATTGTACTGCCTAGGAGAATCACTGAGGCCCAGAAGAGGGCGAAGGAGCAAGCACCAGCAGATACCCTGAGGTGAGAGGCAAGAGGAGCAGCCTGTGTTTGTGCCAGAGTGGGGAGCTGTGGGAGCAGCGAGTCATGAAGCCAGTGGGAATAGGGAGCTGGAGATAAAAAAACTTCGTCAAGTGACCAGGGGTCTCTGGTTGGTTCTAAAAAGAATCAAAGAAACCTTATCACCCCGGAGCAGTTCTTGGTCTCACAGCTGGATGCGAGGATGCCTGTTTAGCAGATGAGGAAACCGTGTGGTGGCGGGGGAGGTGCAGCAGTGTGTTTGCCGGCTCCTGGAGTCTTTTCAGCTCCCTGCCTCACTTGCCTCGGTGACAGCCCAGGGAAGGCAGCTCAGCCTGTAATTAGGAGGAGCCTTTTTCCTGGTAAGCCCGCTGGTGGCTGTGATGGGGGAGGGATGCCCCTGGGACCCCAGGCCTGTGGTGGGGCCTTTGCTTTCTCATGCCCCACTCCAGGTCTGTGGGTGCCAGCCTGCCCTGGCTACTGCAGGTCCTTGGGGCACTGTTGGCCTTTTGGGAGGGACAGTTTTTACCGCTCAGGACTTCAGCACCCCAGGCTCTCACTTGCTGCATTGTAGGAGCACACTGGCTCCTTTTGACAGTAGAGGGGGTTAGTGCCCCTCTCACACCAGCCGCCCCAATGTCAGTCACCCCTGGTGTGGCCGTTCACCGCCTTGCTGACCGAGAGCCACCTAGGGATGGCAGACCTTGGGTGGGAGCTTGATGTGGGGTGGGGCTCCAGGAAGAGAGGGGTGCGCATGGAGTAGCAGGTTTGCCGTTGGTGGATTAATTGATTGCATTTGGGCTGGAACCTGGGCCGGAGCAGGCCAGGCAGGTGCTCAGCCAAGCTATCCTGGCTGCAGTGAACCAGCTGTGATGCCTGGCGATGTCTGGATGGTGCCCCTTGTGTCTTGGCTTATTAGTGATTCTCGTGTCTTCTACATCCTAACTTCCCTGCTTTCACGTGTGTGTGTGTGTAATGTAGTATGCGTTTTACACTGGATGTAGTTTTTTTCTTTATTCTCCAAGTAACACATGACATTTATACATGTATGGAAAGGTAAGTGTAAAAGTATTCATTGCAACAGTATTTGTAGTTGCAGGAAAATACAAATGACCCAAGTGGTTATATGCCACTAGAGGCTTAATTAAATAAGTTATGGTGCAGCCATACAATAGAATCTCTTTTAGCTATTGAAAATTAAGCTGTAGAAAAGCTTTTTTTTTGGAGACAAGGTCTCACCATGTAGCCCAAGCTGGCCTTAAACTCGTAGTGATCCTCCTGCCTCAGCCTCCCAAATGCTGGGATTACAGGTGTACATCACTGTACCTCGCTGAAAATGTATAATCTCTTGCAGAGGTGTAGGATCCGTAATAGGGCATGATGGCGCGTGCCTGTAGCCCCAGCTACTTGCGGGACTGAAGCAAGAAGAAACTTAACCCACAAGTTCAAGATGAGCCTGGGCAACTTAGCAAGACTGCCTCAAGGGACAAGCAGTGCAGTGAAGGGGACAAAAGGCTCACAAAGCAGAATGTTTGATCTAATTACATTTTTAAAAATAAGCAGCAAGTGTGTCTACCTACTACAACCTCAGGTTCTGCCTTCTTGGATTTAATCAACTGTGGATCAGAAGTATTCCTGGGTAGGCCAGGTGTGCTGGTGATACCTACACCTCACCAGGTGTGCTAGTGATACCTATAGTCTGGAGCTCAGGCCAAGGCAGGAGGATCACAAGTTTGAACTTAGCCTGGGCAACTTAGCAAAATCCTGTTTCAAAGTGAAAAATAAAAAAAGACGGGGCATGCAGCTCACTGTGAAGGCCCTGGATTCAATCCTCAGTACAGGGAAAAAAAATTATCAAGGGCTGGAAGAGTAGCTCAGTAATAAAATGTGTTCACTGTGCTCCAGGTCCTGGATACCGTTACCAACACACACAAAATTTTCATATTCATTCTCTCTCTCTCTCATTTTTTTATTTACATCTGTACCAAACATGTAAAGTTTTTCTGTTCTCCTTATTTCCTGACTAATACAGCATAACAAGTATTTACGTAGCCCTTACATTATAGTGAGTATCGTAAGTAACTTGGAGATGATGTGAAGAACATGAGGCGAGTGCAGGTTATATGTAAATACTACAGACCCTATTTTATCCAAGGACTTAGCAACTGCAGGTTGGGGGAGGGGGTGGCCCTGCAACTAATCTTATGTGGATACTGAGGAACAGTTTTACATAAAAATGATTTGTATATTTTTATTTACATTATCTTTTTAAAACACGCGTCTCACTTAAGTCAATAAGTTGCCTAGGCTGGGTTTAAACTTGCAATCCTCTTGCTTCAGCCTCCCAGAGTGCTGGGATTACAGCTGTGTTTACCCACAGTTTACACATGCTTTTTATTTCAGTAAATACACTGGAGCTATATAGTCCTTTTTTTTTTTTTTTTTTTTTTATCTTTTTGAGACAAGGTCTTGATACAGTTCAGGCTGGCCTTGAGCTCACTTTGTGGCCCAGACTGGTCTGGAACTCGATGATTCTCCTGCCTTAGCCTCCTGTGTGCTAGGATTACAGGTGTGCGCCACCAGGCCCACCTTGGAGCTCTGTAGTCTTAAATATTTTATCTCTGTCGAGATTATAGGAACTTTTCAGTGTGTAAATGTTGGGCTGGGCATGGTGGCACATGCCTGTAATCCCAGCACTCAGGAGGCTGAGGCAGGAGGATTGCCTTGAGTTTGAGGCCAGCCTGGACTACCGAGTGAGACCCTGTCTCAAAACAAACAAACAAACAAAATTTAAAAAAAAAAAACCAAAATTCTGTAAATGTTGATTTTTTTTTTTTTTAATAAGTCACTGCTTTGGTATTGATAATCAGACAAACACACACACATAAATTAATGGATGGATGGATGGATAGATAGATAGATGGTCCTATAGGGAATTTGGGATGGGAACACGTGCAAAGAGGAGAATTCAGGTCTTTTCTAAGCTGCCCCAGTGTACCACTGTCACCATAGGCAGCCTCCAGTCTTTTCTCTGTGCATGGAAAGCTGTAGGGCAGGGAGTGGGAAGAGCAAAGTGGTACATGCTTATGATCCCAGATACCCAGGAGAGGCTGAGGCAGGAGGATTCCAAGTTCCAGGTCAGCCTGGCCAACTTAATGAGACCCTTATTCAAAATAAAATAAAAAGGGATGAGTTTGTATAGCTTAGTGGTAGAGGCCTTTTATAGCATGCATGAGACCCTGGATTCAATCTTCAGTACTTAAAAAAAAAAAAAAAAAAAAAAAGGATAATAAATTTCCCTGTCCTAAAATGTCATAGCTAGAAATGATACATGTAGGAATAGCTATGTAGATGATATGCAGATGGTATACATGAATCTGGGCAGTGCCGTGCACTTGATAAATTCTCAATAAATATTAGTTTTTATAAGATTAATGTATACTTTTAAAAATATTGGGATCAAAGTATGTATACAGTTTTCTGATCTGCTTTTTAAATTTTTTTTTGGTACCAGGAATTGAACTGACCACCTCATGCTTGCCAGGCAGGCACTGTGCCACTGAGCTGTATCCCCAACCCTGCCTTTTTAACTTTAATTTTTTTATTTTCATAGTGCTGGGTATCAAACTCACTGCATGCTCTAAGTACACATCTTTCCAGTGAACTACATCCCAGCCTGCAGTCTGACTTTTAAAAAATACATTTAGTTCTTTGCCATGTTGGGGATAGAACCTAGGGCCTCATGCACCCTAGGCAAGCACTGTATCACTGAGCTATGTTTTATTTTTAATCAACACATAGTAGTTGTACACGTTCATGGGGCACAGTGTGACAGTTCCATAATGCATGCAGTGTATAATAGCCAGATCAGGGTAACTGGCTATTCTTCCTCTTGGGTACTGACCATGTCTTTGAGGAACGTACACAGATCCTCTCTGCGAGCTATTTTGAAATACACCGTTAGTTGCTGTCAACCAGTTACCCTGCTGCACTACACTGGGACATCAGAATCCTCTGTCCCGTAACCAGCCTCTTTCTCCTCCCTCGCCAGCTGCCTTCCCAGGCTCTGGTAAGCACTATTCTTCTGTCAGGATCAACTTTTTTGGCTTCCACATATAAATAAGAACCTGTGGGATTTGTCTTGCTGTGCTGAATTGTTTTGCTTATTTTCTAGTCTGCTTTTAGAAACTGAATAACGTCAGTTGTTCCCCTCATATCCTTAAGTGCCCCTCAAACATGATTCTTTTAGTGCTTTTTTGTGTGTTCCACACGTGCATAAGACCCAGTTTACCTGTGCTCGCCCTGCACTGCACACTCAGGTTCCTCCTGTTACTTTCCCATCAGTACTATGGTGTGCCCGTGCCTGCTCACAGATCCGTGTCTCTTGTTATCCAGCCCGGGAGGGTCTCCGAGGCAGGATGCTGGGTGCACGCTGCGGGTCCACACCTGCGGCCCTGTCCTTCCCGGTGGTCGTCCCCGGTCACACCACCCCCTGCAGAATGCGAAGTTCTCCCTCACCACATCCTGGGTTTGACTTTGAGAGAGAAAAACAAAAACCCACAGAAGCAAATTTAAGTTGCTAAGTGCATTTCTGTTTTTCCATCCCGTGGAGAGAATCCACTCTATCAAAAAAACGTTCTAGAGGATAAAAGTAATAAAGTGAAAAAGCTAAGCATGCTGTGTGCACTGTACCCACTGAGGTCCCACTTCTGGGGAGCTGACCCCGGGGTGTGTGTATATATGTGTGTGTGTGTGCACATGCGCTGCTGGTCCTCACATTACACAGATACGGTTCTTCTCCTGGGTCCTCACAGTACGTTCCGCTGTACATTCTTTTGTGGTTTTTTGTTTGTTTGTTTGTTTTTGTTTTTGTTTTTTTCCCCCCGGTACTGGGAATTGAACTCACAACCTCGCCCTTGCCAGGCAGGCACTGTGCCACTGAGCTAAATCCCCAGCCCCCTCCGCTGTACATTCTGTGGTATGTTTGAGACAAGACAGTGTGTCACAGACTTCTAAGTTACTGTGTCCCAAGGCAGTCTCATCCCAGCACCACAAAAACAAACAAGCAAATAAGAACCAGTTTCAAATGCAGCTTCATTCTTGTTTGTTTGTTTGTTTGTGTTTTTTTGAGACAAGGTCTCCCTAGGTAGTTTATGCTGGCCTCAAACTCCCTACATAGTCCAGGATGGTCTCGAACCTAAGGCGGTCCTCCTACCTCCACCTCCCGAGTGCTGAGATTACAGGTGTGTGCCACCACATCTGACTTGTAGTCTTATTCTTTCAGGGCTGCATGTTATTTTATAATTTCATAGCTGAGAAGAGCCATAACTTCTAGCCATATGTCAAACATAGTTTTAAAAATCCAGTTTATAAAAAAACATACAGTGGGGGATGCATTCCAAGACCCCCAGGGAATATCTGACACCATGCATAGTACCAAACCCTATATATACTATGCTTTTTCCTATCCAAATACACCTATAATAAACTTTAATTTATAAATTAGGCATAGTTGCCAAGTGTGGTGGTGCACACCTATAACCCCAGCACATTGGAGGCTGAGGCAGGAGGATTGCTGCGAGTTCGAGGCAGGCTAACCTGAACTACAAAACGAGACCTGTCTTAAAAGAAAAAAAAAAAATTAGGCATAGTAAAAGATCAGCAACAATGATAGGACAATCATGACAGTATACGTTAAGAAAAGTTCTTTAAAATTTATGAATTGTTTATTTCTAGAATTTTCCACATGATATTTTCAGACTGCAGTTGACTGCAGGTAGCTGAAACTGTGAATGCAGGGCCACTGTGTGAGTGAAAGGATTCCGACACTGGCTGTGTGTTCGTTTACTTGTATCTGTGTGAATTTTTCTTTGACAAATGTGAGAGCTTCGTGCTGCAGTGTGGTGCCAGGCATACAGCTGTGTGTGAAGCAGAAATTATTTCTTTCTTTAAGCCCATTAGTCCATAAAGGGAAGTCCCCTAGTCCCTGCGGCCCGCCCTGTGCTGTGCTTTCAGTTTGGAGGATGAGACGGAGATGCATTTTCATAGGAAGAGCCAGCCCGGTAGAAACTCCTTTGGAGTGGCCCAGGGCAGCCATCTACCTTTCAGGGGAGACAGGCCCCATAAACTCCATTCCTGGTGCACAGGGCTCGGGGCCGCCCCCACAGCTGCTCAGGGAAAGCCCGAGGTGGCTGGGCTGCAAAGAGGGGCGCCCCACCCTCACCCTCACCCTCCACGCTGGGCCCATCTCTGGAGCCGCAGGGGAAGTAGCAGCTACCCAGGAAGTGGCTGGCACTTGTTTCCGGGAGGGCGCTGGCCCGACTGTGTGTTGTGAAATTTGCTGCTTTCTCTTTCTCTTCTCCCTTCTCTGGAAGGAACTGCGAGCGCTGCGCTGGTGGGGGTGGTGGGCTTCTGGACCCCCCAGGTCTGAGAGGCCGTTGCTGCTCCCAAGGGATTTCCTGGTCTGGGACCTCAACTGGTGACAGTTGGGACTCGCAGGGGATCAGGTTCCTGTGGGCCCAGGCTGATGGGTAGGAAGGGATGAGCCTGGCCCCCGTTCCTGCCCGGAAAGGCCAGGAGTGCCCCCACCAGTCTGCAGCAGAGCTGCTCTTTGCCTGCGGCCACCTCACCTGCAGCTGGTTCCCACCTGGGAGGTGACAGGACTCCCGTGTCCCCCCTACCTGACCGTCCTCCCACAGAGCGGTGCTGTCCAGGTGGCACTGCGGGGGCTGAGGTGGAGACCAGCTTCTGGCCTCTCTTAGGGGGCTGCAGTTGAGCCCAGCCTGCCCTGGCCTGGCTCGGCCCCTGCAGCGTTCATCCCTCCTACGCGTGTGCGGCGAGCTCACCAGGGACCCTCGCTGCTCACGGGTGTCATTTCGTCCTCTGGTCAGCCCTACAAATTGGTTCTGCAGTGATCCTTTTGCCTCAGCCCCCCGAGCGCTGGCATGACAGCCACGCGCCGCCACACCCGGCTCAGAGTCTGTTTTTACAGCAGCAGTTTGCTGGATAGAAAATAATATCTATCAGTATAGAATGCATATCCCCAAGTCCACATCACAGACTTGTAACCCGGGGCCCAGGGGCGGAGGAATGTCCCTCGGATATTTCATCGGAGATTTTGTCTTGCAGCTGATTTTGGTGTGTCTGCCAAGAATCTGAAAACTCTGCAGAAACGAGATTCCTTTATAGGAACGCCTTACTGGTGAGTTGCACGGCTTTTGGAATTGAATTGAGTGGTGGGCTGAGCCTCAAACCTAAAACCTCGAAGTGGTTCAAGGGCAGCGAGGCCCGCAGTAGAGGACCCCTACCCCCGGCTGAGCCCGCGGGCACTTAGGAGTGCTGTGACACGGGGCGTGGGGCGTGGCTTCCCTCTGCCTCGGTTTCCACCTCTGTAAGGGAGGAATATGAGGGTGCCTGAGACACAGGGTCCTGCGAGGCAGCGGGACGCACGCGGCCGGCGCTGCACCAGGAACGAAGCAGTCTGGGAGACGGTCAGGGCCGTTCTCTTCCCTCGCAGGCTCCGAGCGCCAGGCACGGGCGGGGTGAGGGCGGAAGGGGAGGTCAGCTCAGCTCTCACCCTCCCCAAGCCTCCCTGGAACCTCCCTCTCCTGTGTTTCCTTCCTTACTAAAACGATGACTTTAAAAGAAACAAAACTCTCACTCAATTTCACGCCTAATTGCTCTCCGTTGTGTGGTATTTTCACAGATTGCCATGTGTTTAGCTCTTCTTGCTTATTTCTCTTAACCATCTCTCTCTCCCCTTTTATTCCGCTTGCTCCTTTCTCTCCCGTCCCCCTTCTCTCTGTGCTGTTGTAGTCCCCCCACCCCTTCTGCTGCACCTTTCCCTCCGGCTCCCGCCCGCCCTTCCCCAGGACTCTGTGTTCTGAATCGCTGCCGCCACCTGGTGGTAGGCCTTGGGAACTGCAGCAGGCATGGCGGCGCCTCAGTAAAGGTGAAGAAAGAAGGTCTAAGGAAGACAGTGGGATGTCACGTAATCCAAATCACGGTTGGGGAGCGCTGCCGACCCCTGACACGGGCTGGTGGTGGTCCTTGACCCTGCATCTTTGCGAAGTGCCTGTGGAGGCCAGGTGCTCAGCTCCCCGTTGTCCCTTGGTTGGTTCAGGATGGCCCCCGAGGTGGTGCTCTGCGAGACCATGAAGGACACACCATATGACTACAAAGCGGACATCTGGTCCCTGGGCATCACGTTGATTGAGATGGCGCAGATCGAGCCCCCGCACCATGAGCTCAACCCCATGCGGGTCCTACTCAAGATCGCCAAGTCGGATCCTCCCACGCTGCTCGCCCCCTCCAAGTGGTGAGGCGCGAGGGGACCTGCCCCGGGGCTGGGGCGCTGAGGGAGGTAGTGTTCGGGCTCCGGGCCTTTCAGAGCTCCCTGCTTCTCTGTCCGAGCTGTGGGCATGGGAGCTGACCAAGCTGATCCCGAAGCCCCCGGAGTTGGGAAAAGGAAGCTTGGGCTGCTGTCTTTGCTGGATGCCCCAGCAAGTCCCTGCTCTTCTGGGATTCCCAAGTCAGCCCTCTGGACAGTGATTTCCAGGAGGAGAGGAGCATGGCACAGGCCCTGCCTCCCCCACCATTTTAGCTCATGAAGGCTTTCTCTGTCTTTAGAGGGGGTCATTCATAGGGAGTCTGTGCCGGGGGGCGGGCGGGCACTGTCTCACCTCTCCCGCCCTGAGCCCACTGCCGATGCCTGTGCTCTCAGGTCAGAGGACTTCCGAGACTTCCTGAAGGTCGCCCTGGATAAGAACCCGGACACGCGCCCCAGTGCTGCACAGCTGCTGGAGGTGAGTGCGCCCCTTTTCTGGGGCAGGCAGGTGAGCGCATCCGTGACCTGGGCGCCTGCCGCCTTCCTCACCCTCCGCACCCACCTGCCTGGCAGCTGGGTCAGCCCCATGACCTGGTCTCGGAGGGACATGCACCCGGGGTCGTGTGGGGTTACATGCGCCTTGGGCTTATGCGAAAGGGGAGACAGTGTCCAACTTCATATGGGAACCAGTGGGTGCTGTGTGTGGGACCTGAGTGTCACGTTAATGGCACATGAGCTGGCCACACAGCCTTAGTGTAGGGAAGAGGGCTGTGTCCTTGAATCTTTTAAATACAGTTGTGAGCCTTCCTTCCCCGGGCCGGGGCTGCAGCTGCTGGGATGAGTGCCAGAGCGTTCACACCACCGCCCAGCTGCCCTCCCCCTCTGTCAGGCACTGTCCCCATGCCACCACTGCTGATGGAAGATGGGAAGTAGGCCTAGGTTACACAGAGGGGCCGCCGCCTCCGCTGCCTGCCTGCTCTGCTGACCCGATGAAAGTCGTTTCCTAAATACACCAGCTTCCCCCAGCTACCTACTGTGTGCCAGGCACTGGGCCTGAAGTTGGTTGATATTTGGGCTTAGACTGCATCCTTCTGGCTATGGACATCTTAGTGATTACAAGTATGTACTGGGATTGGAAAGTCCTGGGTTCAAATCCTGGTCCCGTCTCTTACTGGCTGTGAAATCCTGGGCTGGTGGCTTAACCACTCTGTGCCTTGGTTCCTGCTCTGGAGCTTGGATTAATAACAATGGCCCCCCTCACAGAGGGGTCATGAGGATTAAATGAGAAGATACTGTCAAGCACTGGGATTAACGGTTAAGTACTGTGCAGAAGGAATGTTTGATAGAGTGAATTTATTGTTTAGAAATGAAAAGGCTCCAGAATGCAGGCTGGGATCTATTTATTAGAAGGTCTTGATTGCTCCTTTTAAGTTTCTGCAGTCTGCTTAAAAGCAAATATCTAGAGTTCCAGACGGCCTCATTTTCTGGGTATTGCAGTGTTTGCTGGGGGTGGGGAGGCCGCCGTCACTGTCAGATGCCAAAGCTCCAAGCCACTCGGGCCCAAATGTTTCCTGCGAGCTGGCTCCTCCTGCCCCGATGCATCCGGCTCACAGGACATTCCGCAGGGCAGAGAGCAGCTGTCCTCAGCCCACTCGGCAGCCCCAGAGCCTCAGGCCGAGCCAGGAATTTCCGCTCCATAGTTGGATAAGATGTCCTGCCAGGGGACTCCTAGCAGACTGCGGACGGGTTGCAGAGGAAAGTAGTGCTGTCTCAGAACAAAGAGACCCCTTCAGAGCTGGTGCCGCCTCCCGGCTTTTCCATGTGCCTTGCTGTTTCCGAGATGGGAGGATAGGGACAGTCTTACCGTGGGGAGATGACGGGGCCAAGGCTTGGAGCGCGGAAGTGACTTGCCCAAGGTCACTTGGCTTTGAGTGCCAGAGGTCGGTGCAGACACAGCTGCCCAGCACCTGCTCTCCGGCTGTCCGTGCCCCAGCTTTGGCCTGCCTGCTTCCGGGAGGTGCCGCACCCCCTGGTCTGTCCCCAGCACCTCCATGGGCTGGGTGACTCATGCCCCCAGGGGCTTGTGGTTCGTTCATTCACTGGCACAGATACTCTTTGGAAGAGTATCCTGCCGTAGTTAGTAACCCCGGCTCTGAAATCAGGCACACCCACCCTGGAATCTGGGTAGGTCTCTGCGTTGGTTGCCTCATCTCTCAAGGTGACTAGCACTTGCTTCACACAGCAGTCACTGGTGATATCTGTGCTGCTGGACACTACAGTCAGCTCAGGCCTGGGTGCTCGTCTCCCCCAGCCACCGGCAGCGTCGGCCGCAGCCCAGTGTCCTTCCTTGCCTCGGTCTGCACTTGACCCCCAGGCCCCAGGCGCGTCAGCTTTCCTTCTGTCTCTAGTCTCCTTGTCTTGCTCCTCCTCACCACAGCTGACGAATGTGGACGTCTCTCCTCTGTCACCACTCACCTGGCCCATCTCGTCCTGTCTGCAGTGACCTTCGGCCCGGGCTTCTCCCCGTCCTCCAGGGCTGGAGGTGTTTATCTCTGTCTCCCCCTGGGTGTCCGGTGGGTGTCTCACACTGATGGTGACAGCGAGCCCTGGACCCTTCGGTCCGCAGTAGCTTCACTCCGCTGCCAGCTCAGGCCCCAAGCCCGGCAGGCCTCCTTGCTCGCTCTCTCCTCCTTCACGGCCACTTGGGCAGGAACACCGCTGCCCGGCCCTCAGGACGCGTCTGAAATCTGCCCACGCGCCCCCTCCGTGACCGCCACCACTGAGCCGCCGTCGTGTCCCACCCGCAGGGTGGCTTCCTCCCTCGCCTCTCTGCCGTCCCTCCATCTGTTCTTACTTAGCCGGCACAGGAAAGCGAGGGAACGTGCAGCTCATGTCCTTCCCCATCCGAGCTCCCGAGTGGCTCCCATCCCACTCAGTCCAAGGTGGAGCTCTGTGACCCGTGAGACCCTGTGTGATCTGCCCACCCTGTTGACCTCTCTCCCCTCACTCACTGCGGCCACCTGGCCATCTTGTTCTCCAAGTGCACAAGGCTCACTCCTGCTGCAGGGCCTTTGCACTGCACTCTGCTCAGAGAGCTTTGAAAGCTCTTCCTCCAAGACCTCCCCCAAAGACAGGGCTAGCGTTCTGATCCTGGTGGTTTGGTTCCAGAGTCTGTGTGTTGCCTGCTCTGGTATGCCGCCTCTCCACGTGAATGAAGGGGAAACAGAATCACAGAGAAAAGAGTGGTGGGGGAGAGCACGGGGCAGGAGGGAGGACTGAAGGTGCTGGCGCCTGAAACCCCAGGAGGCGTTTTCTAAAGCCAGTCCTGAGTGTTAAGGCCTCTGGCTGGTGATTTCTAAGCACACAGGGAGAACTGAAAATCGGCTCAAATTCTTTAAAAGGGTGTGTGTTTAGATGGAAGGAGCGGAGCTGGCCCGAGGGCCAGGCCAGTTGGCCAGCCATGTGGTGCCATCCTTGTCTTGGCATGTTGGGGCCTCCAGCAGCGAGAGCCCTGAACACCCCCTTTCTTCACCCTCCTTCTGAAGGGGTGGCCGGTGGACCATCTGGAAGGTTCCCACCTTCCCTTGGGCATTGCCCGGACACTTTCTCTGTAAGGAGCCTTGGTGACGCGGGGGCTGGAGGGAGAGGCTTCCCTGGACGCTCCCTGGGGGCAGCACAGCCAATGCAGTGCAGTGCAGAGCCCTGGCCATGGGTGCTGTGTGTCCTAGACATGTGTCCTGCGCTGCTGTCCCAGGAGCACCCTGCGTGCTGGGCCCTCCATGGCCATTTCCCCTGCGGCTTGCCCCTTCCCAGGGACCGTGGTGCTCGAGACACACAGTGAGCTGTGCTTCCACCTGCAGAAGCGAGGCTCCTGGCCACGGCGAGCAGCCACTGATTCATTCCGTCTGCGGAGCGCCCTGGTGCAGATTTAGTATTTCCTGGAGCCTGCACTGTGTTGTTTATTTCTGCCATGTCCACTTCAGCTGCTGCAGCGAGGTGTCCGCCCCTTGGCATCTCGCTCAGTCACGTGTGGGGTCACGTAGCCTGGAGCTCAGGAACCACTGGCATCTGGGTCTCAGCCTTGCTCCCAAAAAAGCTGTGCTTTCTGGGTAGAGGAGTGGCCAGGAGCCCAAAAGGGGCCTCCTGGGTTGGCTGCTGCTTCTGCTGCTGGAGGTGCTGGGGAAGAGGGTGGGGGCAGCACCTGGTGAAGGACGGGAGTGGTGATGATAGCAGTGATGGTGCCAGTGACAGTGTGCTGATGGTGGTGGTGAGCATGGCAGTGGTGATCACGTGGCAGCTGCCCTATTCTGAGCGTGGCTGGTGCGTAGAATAGCCATACCTGTATTCTTACTGTACAGATGAGCAAGCTGAGGCTCGGGGAGGTTTCATGACTTCCCCAGTTAGTGCTGGAGGCTGGATTTGACCCTCAGTGCCCTGGCTCTGCCACCCATGATTAGTAAGTCCTTACAACACCCACTCAAGACCTCTTGAAACCACTCAACAGCCAGAGTGACATATTTAGTGGCTAACAGTGGCTTCTGAGAATCAAGTCTGAGGCGCTCATGGGGCACTGGGGCCCTGCAGGTACCGCCCACCCTCTCCCTTCCTCCTGTCCTGCCTGCTCCCCAACCCTGGCCTCACAGCACACTGAGCCCAGTCCTACCCCAGGGCCTTTGCTTGTGCTGTTCATGCTGCCTGGAACTGTCTGTGTGGAGGCGACTCCTTGGCTTGTCCCTGCGCACACCTTGGGTCTGAGCTTGCTGAAGCCTCCTTAGGGAGGCACCCGGTACCAGCACAGGCTCACATGACCTGCGCCATGGTCGTGTGGACCGTCTGAATCCGGGCCTTCTGCTGTGCATTCACTCACAGGCTTATCTCAGCACCGGGCGTGTGTCACCTCGCCACCCTCACTCTGTGGCTATGGAATGGAGCAGCAAATAAATGGGCAAGTGAGACAGCAAGCAGGTAAATTCATGAAGTTCTCAGTAGAGGGGAAGAACTAGAGCAAACCAGACTGGCTTAGGAGGAGATGAAAGGCAGGGCTCGTGAGGCGCAGTGCCATTTACAGCTCTCAGGTGAGCAGATTGGAGAGGCTGCTGCCTTTGGCAAACGAACTTTAGTTTATTCTTTTATTTATTTTTTATTTTTTTATTTTTCTCCGGTACCGGGAACCGAACTCACGACCTTGCGCTTGCTAGGCAGGCGCTTTTGCCACTGAGCTAAATCCCCAGCCCCTATTCTTTTATTTTTGTGGTGCCAGGGATGGAACCCAGGGCCTTGTGCCTGGGCAAGGGCTCTACACAGAGCTGCATTCCCAGGCCCAACAGTTTTAAGTGAACAAGCAGATAAGAATGATTTATGGTGAACGTACCAGTTCTGAATGTTTTTAAAGCAAGAGAGATCTATCCTTTCATCATACGCACTTCCCCAGAAGTCTTGTTGACACTGCTCTGCTGATAAAATTTCTGATAGTGAAGCAGTAAATTTCAACAGCGCCTTCTTATAAAATTTCAAATGAGCAAACTGCAACTTCATGACTCCCCCATCTCTTGCTGGCCATTACTTTCCTGTGGCCGGGTGAGCCGTGGATGAGGAATTGCGTATCCCAGCCGCACCCTGGGGCTGGGCAAAGGCACCTAAGGAGCGGCTTCTACCCACTGGGATGCCTTGTGCGGATCGAACATCCCTAAACCTTTGCATTAACTTTTTTAAACTGTGCCGTTTCTGTGAATGTTGAGTGGAATGTATACCAATCTGCCTCAAGAATTTGCGTTTCTTTTGTTAACACCAAGCACGTGTGTCCACCTGAAAGTGACCTCATGTACACCACTGTTTGTAGTAGTATCAGTCGTGGTCGTCAAAGACAGGAAATGACCCATGAGTCCACCAGCGAATAAACAGACTGTGACATGTTCAAGCAGCGTAAGAAAGGAACAGCAGGGCTGGGGACAGAGCTCAGTGGTAGAGCATATGATTTCCTCCTTGGTGTGCGTGAGGCCCTGGGTTCGATCCCATACACACATACACACACACACACACACACACACACACACACACACACACACACACACACACCAAAGCACCTGACGATGTCACAGGCGTGACATTGAGCAAGAAAGCCGGTACTAAAGACTTCCATGCATGGTGACCCTGTGCGCAGGAAGTGAAGGTTGGAGACAGCCAGGGAGGGGGTGCCTGCAAGCCGAGGCCAGGGAGCTTTCCAGCGTGATGGAAATGTTCCACATCTTTTCTTGGTAATACTGGGGATTGAACCTTTGCACTGAGCTACATCTCCAGCCCTGTTTGTTATTTTGAGACAAGATCTTGCTAAGTACTCAGGCTGGGCTCAAACTTGCACTCCGCCTGCTTCAGCCTCCCTCAGTACTGGGATTACAGCTGTGCACCACCAGGCCTGTCTGAAATGTTCTATATCTTTACCTGAGTGTTGGATAAATATAAAGTTATCAATCTTAATAATGCATGAGCTTTACTGTATGTAAATTACAACTCAATAAAATATATATATGTGGTGTATTTATAAAGCTGTACATCGAAACCTTTTAAAAGGAAAGTAAACAAATATGCAAATCAAGCATTTTGAGCATTGCTTGAGCTCCCGCTTTGACATCAGAGCTGTTGTGTGCATTCTCTCATTTCATTTTGGTGACCCCGGTGTGGCATCGGCATCACTGTTCTCACTTCAAGGTCGCAGGGGTTAAGTGACCTGCTTAGGGTCACACAGCTGGTGAGCGGAAGAGCTGGGATTTTCCCACTTTTCACCACATGCAGGATTTCTGAGCTGCCTCCGGGTTTCCCACATCGAGTTCACGTTCACGCGTCCTGCGGGGCTGCGTCTGGCTTCCTCTTCCCTGAGGACCAGCTCCCCAGCTGCGCTCCCCCATGCCAGCTGTTCTCACACAGATGTGTTTGCCTCCTCAGCACCCCTTCGTCAGCCGCGTCACCAGTAACAAGGCTCTGCGGGAGCTGGTGGCTGAGGCCAAGGCCGAGGTGATGGAGGAGATTGAAGACGGCAGGGACGAGGGGGAAGAGGAGGACGCTGTGGACGCCACCTCTGTAAGTGCAGGAAGCGCGGGGGCCAAGGAGGGCCGGGATCCACAGGCCATGGCTCACAGAGCCAAGACTGGGGAAGAATTCCGTTCTGCGCCTGCCCAGCTCAGAGGTTCGGATGCCTGCACTGCGGGTTGTGTAAGAGGACGCACAGGGCCGGCTGAGGCCACGGGGGTGTTGGCTGATCCTGAAAATTTCAGGAGAGACCAGGAATGCAGGTTCTCCCATGAAACCGCCCCATTTATAAAAGTCAGTAACTGAGTCATCGCTTCCCTGTCTTTTCTCTGATGTGGCTCATGTGGATGTTTTCAGCACACTTAGGGATAAATAGATGAGGCAGTCAAAGGCAACTGGCCAAGGGACTTCGGCCGCACAGACCCCATCTGGCTGTCCCAAGCGTCAGGAGAACAGTGACTCGATGCATTTGTAACACATTTGCAGCTTCAGCATTTCTGAATTTAATTAGAAATGGTGAATTTAAATTGATAAGACCATTTGAGCCAAGGCTGACGTAGCTGTGGGCCGGAGCCTGTCCTGGTCCCTGGTTGAGCTGTGTAGGGAAGCTCCTTCCAGGGGGCCCTGGCTATCTTGATCATGCCTTTGCCCGGGGAAGCAGGCTTGGACTTGCCCGTCAGCAGAGCTGGCCCACCCCTGCTTGCTGGGGACAGTGCAGCTTTCTTAGGTTTAATTTGCTCCTGGGAGGGAGCCTGAGGCTGGTATGAACCCCCTGCCCCAGGATGAAGAAAAGCTGTAGGAGGCAGAGTGGGAACCAGCCAGCCACAGAACCCTAAGCCCCTGCCTTACAGATGGGAAGGCTGAGGTCTGGGCTGGGAGATACCTGGCTGGGCGGACAGATGTGGGCAGGGAGTAGAGGAACTGCAGCTGATCTAGCTCCAGGAGGGGACCCGTGCTGGTGACGCAGCTGCCGAATGGGTGCTGAGGAGGCAAGAAGGAGTGGGAGGCAGGACCCTGTCAGGCCCAGCCTTGTCCACCATAGGCATGAAGCTGATCTTCATCATGAGGACAGTGGGAGCCATGAAGGGCTTTAGGCAGGGGCTGTGTATTAATGAAATGTGATAGAATTAGACTTCCAGTTTTTAACTATTGCCCTCGGTATTGAATAGAAAGTAGATAGGGTTTCCTGTGCTAGTCACCCTATCCAAAGGCAAAAACAGAGGCTGGCAGGACTCAAAAGAATGTGGAATATGATCCCATTGAACTCCGGTTGATAACAGGCAGGCCCACCTCACATGCAGATACTTGAGGGCCTAGTGAAGACAGAGTGTATTAGGGGGAGGGAGAAGATTACCCCTGGGAAGGAAGGGCTTACCTGGAAAGTGGCTGCGTGGCACTTGATTTATTCGTTGAGCTGGGCATCATTGTATTTATGTATCCATTTTTCCATATTTGAGAAATCAGAAGGTCTGATCAGCGGGGCAGGAGGGAAAGTACATTTTCCCACATTGTCACAAGTGGACAGTGTCTGCCTGGCAAGCATGAGGTCCTGAGTTCAATTCCCGGTACCAAAAAAAGAAGTACACAAGTGGAGGAGCAGAGTAGCCACCGGGCCGTTCCTCTGGCTGACCGCATTTGTCTGTGCTCCTAGGAGGAATAGAGCTATTGATTTAAGCTAAGATTAGAGGTGGTCTGGAGATTGCTATTCCTCAAACTGAATAGTAATCTCTCACATGAGATCCTGTATTACTGTGTATCACTGCACGTTATCAGTGAGGCGATGGGGTGGGGAGTCTGTGCTTTTGAGCATTTCCTCTTCTACTGCCCTAGCCCTGGCGCCATTGCTGGGTGTGTCTGACTTTCAGCCCCACCATGTCTCACTGTCTCCTTGGGTAGACAACAGCATGCTCTCAACTCTTCTTTTTTTTCCAGGCCCTGGGGAACGACACTCAGGACTCTTCTGAGGCGAATCGGCTGAGCCTCAATGCCAACAAACTTCTGCAGGAATCTTCTATGCCACTGCCACCCAGCCAGCCTCAGGACGGTGTGAATGGGCCCTGCAGCCAGCCTTCTGTGGAGGGAGCCCTCCAAGCCCCCCGCCCACCAGATGGAGCCCCTGCAAGCGAGAACGGCCTGGCTGTGCCTGTTCCCCTGCGGAAATCCCGGCCAGTGTCCATGGATGCCAGAATTCAGGTCGCTGAGGAGAAACAAGTCACTAACCAGGCTGGGAACCTTAGTCCTGCAGCCAGCAGGTCCCAGAAGGCAAGCCAGAGTCGGCCCAACAGCAGCGCCCTGGAGACCTTGGGCAGTGAGAAACTGGTCAATGGCAGCCTGGAGCTCCCCACCCAGGCGGGGCCAAGCCTGTCCAAGAGGTCCTCGGACTCTGGCAGCGTGTCCACCTCGGAGAGCATGGACTACGGCACCTCCCTGTCCGCCGACCTGTCCCTGAACAGAGAGTCAGGCTCGCTGTCCCTCAAGGTAATGCTGCTGACGTGCCACAGGCTTGGAGCAGGGGTGTTCCAGGACGTGCTGCTGCTTGGGTTTGGTTCCCAAGAGCATTTATTGGCTGCCTTCCCTGCTCGTACATATCCGTGGGCTAGTGTGTGATTCAGTGCATCTGTTCAGTGTGTGTGGATCGAATCTGGGTAGTTAGTGTTTCCATCTCCTTATCATGTCTCTGTGTTTGAAGCCTTCAGAT
Source organism: Chinchilla lanigera (assembly GCF_000276665.1). Classification (NCBI taxonomy): domain Eukaryota; kingdom Metazoa; phylum Chordata; class Mammalia; order Rodentia; family Chinchillidae; genus Chinchilla; species Chinchilla lanigera. Next base: position 24,899,819 of record NW_004955408.1, on the reverse strand, counting down.
TCTTCCAGTTCTTTCTAAAATGCAGAGTAAGTTGTTACAAACTGTAGTCCCCCAACTGTGGACAACAGCTTTTAGTAGAAGCATTGTTTTCCTTAGGACAGGAGTCTTGTCCTTTCTTATCCTAAAAAGATACTTGAAAAATTTTTCTTTTAGAAATAAAGCCAGGTCTGGGGATATAGCTCAGTGGCATAGCACCTGCCTGGCAAGTATGAGGTCCTAAGTTCAATTCCTGGTACTAAAAGATAAAAAATAATAACAGGCCTCCCCCCCTCTTCTCGAGGTATTGAGAACCTTCTTGGTTGGCTGCTGTGACCTAGGGAACACAGGCTGGCCTGGTACAGGTCCGCGTACTGCATCAGTGCCTCTGGCCTGGCCAGCACCCTGTGACCAAGAATACTTTTTACACGTGGGTTTTGGCCTTGACTTCCCTCTTCCCTGTACCCTCCCTCCTGCTTCCCTCGTTTCTCACTGCTGGCCTGACCATCTTGAATCCTCTAGTGTGCGCCCGGCACTTCTGAGAGATCGGGATTGAGTGGGCTCAGTGATGGCGAACCTTTTAGAGGCCGAGTGCCCAAACTGCAATCCAAAGCCCACTTACTTATCGCAGAGTGCCGACACTGCAGTTAAACCTGAATACTGAGGTTTCAGTTTAGAAAAAACAGCTTTTTTCTCATGCTTGGCTGCTGGGGCGACTTGGTTCGCATGCCCACAGAGAGGGATCTGTGTGCCTGCTGTGGCACGTGTGCCATAGATTCGCCACCACTGAGCGGGCTGGTCCTCTGCCTCTGCCTCTGCCATCGAGAGCACCAGGCCAAGTGTGCTGGGGGAAGTGTGCAGGAGGGAGGGGCCCAGCCCAAAGGGAGCAAGACCTGCCTTCAGGTCCCCGCTCAGCATGAGGGAGCTCAGCAGGACTTGAGATCCACTCACTCAGCTGGCGGGGGCTGGAAGGCCCTCGGTGGGCTGTGTTGCAAAGGCTGGGCTAGGCTGTGTCAGGAAGGGCATCTGGACTCAGCAGAGAGGTCAGAGGCCAAGGGCAGGAGGGAGGTCAGGAGGAAGCCAATGCAGGCCCCAGCCCTTGTCGGAACCAGAGCTATATTATGTTCTTCCAAAGGTCTGGTGCCTTGTACCGTACCACCATGACACCGCCTGGAGTCAGGGCAGGACCCTGAGTAACTGGGTGTGAAATGCGCAGTTATTCACAGTGAAAGATAAAGATGGGGAGTAATGGTGCAGCTCCCGACAGGTGTGGCTGCCAGCAGGGTTCAGGCCAGGCCACGTTGGCTGCCAACTCCATTGCGAAAACAACTTCTGGTTTTCAGCGCCTCTTTGGATTTGAGCATCTCAGACCAAGGACTGTGGTCTGTCAGAGACAAATAACAAATATTGAACTTTACCATGAGCTGGGCCTGCCCCGTGTGCCCCTGCAAAGTCTTTCATCAAATTTCGTAACCACTGTGGGAGGCAAAGGCTATTTTTATCCTCCTGGGACCGTGGAGGAAGCTGAGGCTTAGGCAGGGACTTGCCCAGGGCCACTGAGCCAGCAAGTGGTAGAGTGAGGATTAAGACTTAGTGCCTTCTGGGGCTGGGGATTTAGCTCAGCGGCAAAAGCGCCTGCCTGGCAAGCGCAAGGTCGTGAGTTCAGTTCCCAGTACCGGAGAAAAACCAAAAAAAAAAAAAAAGACTTAGCGCCTTCTGATATCATCCTGTGCTTAGAGACAGCTGGCAGCGAGGAGAAGGGGCCTGGGTGCCGTGCCTGAAGCTGAGATCAGGGGCAGGAAGGGCCCTGGCACTCAGTTCCCGGTCACGAAGTTTGAGGTAAGAGGGACAGTGGACAACCAAGGCCGTAGGGCCAGGCGGGCTGTGGGCTGTGTCAGCCATGGAGTCCTAGCTGAGGTGCTAAGCTTTGCCTCGTGTTTTCCTTGGTCAGGACTCCAGGCTGCACAACAAAACCCTCAAGCGGACCCGCAAATTTGTGGTGGATGGCGTAGAGGTGAGCATCACCACCTCCAAGATCATCAGTGAAGATGAGAAGAAGGATGAGGAGATGAGATTCCTCAGGCAAGTCTGGGAAGGACACCAATGGCCGGGACAGGGTGGAGGTGCAGCGAACGTGGGTGGGCATTGGTTCTTTGGGTGAGAGAGCTTTTGGTCTCCAGTATGAAGTGGGCAAATAATGGAGACAAAGGGAACTAGTTTTGCTTAAGATCCTGTGTTTTCCGAGTCAGCCAGCCATCTGCCCATCCATTCATCTATCTGCTCATCCATTCTGTCAGCCTACCCACTTATCTCTTCATGCACCCAGTAACCCATTAACCAGCCACTGATCTGTTTCACTTATGTATTCATCCATCCGTCTACCCATATATCTACCTATCCATCCGTCCACACAGCCATCCATCCACATAGCCATCCATCTACCCATCCACCCACCCATGCATCTATCCACTTACTCCTGTTTACATCCCTCCACCCATCTGTCCATCCAATCACCTATTTATCTACACATGGCTTCCATCCATCCACCCATGCATGTATCCATCTGTTCACCCATTTTTCATCTGTTATCTGTTCATTCATCTAACTCTTCACCCATTTATTATCTGTCTACCCATCTGTCCATCCACCTACTTACTCCTCCACCCATCTACCCATCATCTGTCTACCGACCCACTAGGTAGGGATAGGGTAGTAACCCATATAAATGAGGCTGTTACCCTTGTAGAACTTACACCTAATAGGCTAACACACAAGATACAAGATAAGTCTTAACTGTGACACAGTGCATGAAGTAATGGGTGATATGATAGAAAGCACCTGGGTGGGGAGAGGCTGCTCCTAGAGAACCTCTGAGCTGAGCTCAAGGGGTGAGAGAAGCCAACTGTTGGGCCGCGGGTATAGCTCAGTGGCCCAAGCGCCTGCCTGGCAAGCGTGAGGTCGTGAGTTTGATTCCTGGCACCAAAAAAAAAAAAGAGAAAAGCCAGCTGTGTGCAGAGCTGAGGGAGCACAGAGGGAGCTGCAGTGGCTGAGGCCTGAGGTGTGACTCCTCAGTTTGTTTCAGGATCTGAGAGGACAGGGCTAGAGTGTGGAATATCAGGTCAAGGGGAGAAGCAGTATGGTCTTTAGGTCTGTCCACAGTGAGTCACGGTGGACAGATGCATTATTCCAGCTACGGCAGGAGGGAAATGGCTGGGGAGTGACCCACTCACGTATCCCTTTGGAAGATTGCTCAGGCTGCTGGAGAAGTAGCAAGACTGGTGCAAGGAGGTGAGGCCACCCTATGCAGGATAGCCAGGCTCTGGGCTCGGGCTAGGACAGTGGTGGGAGGTGGGGGTCAGATGCAACAGATACTTTGGAGGCAAACCCAGCATGGCTGATGAGGGTTGGACTGAGGAACGAGGTGGGAGGCACCGCTATTTGCCAGAAACTTCCTTGGAAGTTTTCAGTTCCTCGGTGCCCCTAGCAGCCCGCCACAGGGAAGTGCTGATTTCACGAATGAGGAAACCTACTTAGCAGGTGAGTAACGTGCCTTGGGTCTCCCAGGTGGAAAGGGGCAGAGCTGAGAGGCGACCTAGGTCTGTGTGTCTGAGAATTCCTGCAGGTTTCCCGTGGACATGTAGCTCCCAGGGGAGCTGCTGCTGAAGGTGGGAGAGTGAGCAGTTAGAGAAGCCTCAGAGGCCTGACCTTTACAGGCTAAATTCATTACTGGCTTAGAGAAAACGCCTAGCTCATCAAACACATTCCTATGTATTAAAAAAGCACAAACATTCTAGAGTGCGATAGAAGCAGTTTGGGATCTTTTGAGGGGTACTTCTCCCATCTTGGAGCCAGTAGAATGAGACTGTTAATGGCATTTCTGTGCACATGCATGTATGTACACACACACACACACACACACACACACACACCCTTATCTGTGTGGGCTGGGGAGGCTGGGGGTCCTTCGTAGATGACATCCATGGACTCTTCAACCTTCAGACTCCCCAGCTGGGTTTCCATCACAGTTCAGGTCCCTTGGATTGGAGCACCCAGGTGGCCGCACTCCATAGAGAAGCAGTGCGCTCTGGCCTGGTAGTGGACGCTCACCCTGCTGAAAAGAGCCTCTGTGAGCCACTCAGGTGTGGAAGCGGAGGCTGCGAGGAGGTGGTGCGTTCGCCTGCTGTGGTCTGAGGGTCAAGCACCCCAGCCACAGGTGCAGCAGCGTGGGTGGCTCTGACCTGTCCCCTGTGATGCATGCCCAGGGCACACCTCCCCCTCAATATTTTCACAGATGAGGAGCTATGCACTGAATGTCAAGGGCCTCCTGTTATTTCTTTAACACTGGAAAATTGCTCTGACCTTCTTGGTTTCCCTCAGAAAGAAGCTTCCTCACATGACTGTAGGAAGCCTCCCTGGCATTTCCCACACACACAGGAAGCCGTTGCCCCTTGCACTTCACCACTGTTGGAGCACTTCGCACCTACGGGCTGTCCGTGCAGCATCTCATTTAACATGCAGAGACCATGAGACCTAGAGGTTTTCTGCTTCATTTTACAGACTAGGGACCCGGGGCCTACAAAGGCTCACAGGACTCCTGCTGGAAAGTCTGCAGAGCTGAGATTCAAGCAAGGTCCCTTGGGCTTAGACAATGTGCTAGGTCACGCTGCGCTGCGAGCCTCTCCTCACAGGACCATTGGCTGGCGGGTGCCTGAGCATTTCAGCGCCTCTGAGCTGGGGGCAGGGCCAGCTAGGGCCAAGCCACATGCAGGATCACCAGACACAGACTGTGGCAGACAGGCTGTAAGAGGGTGCAGACCTCATGCGCCCCAATCCCAAGAGGCCACCAGCGAGCCCACTGCTCACAGTCAGGATACCCAAGGTTTCTCTGCAGCATTTTATTATTTTATTCCATAAACGATGCATAGCAGTGTTTGCTGGGCGGCCACAAAAAGAAGCGTTGTTGATTAATATCTGGGCCTACTTGCCAATCTTTTCTCTGGCGCGTGCGCGCGCGCGCGCGCACACACACACACACACACACGCATATGCACTCAAGCCCGCATGCACGCATGTTACAAAATTGAAGTGTACCTTGTGGCTTAGGTGAAATATTTGCTGTATTTTTTTTAATGTCATGATTCAAAACCTTTTTTAGAAAGTGAAAAATCTGTTTCCTGCCAGGTAGCCAGTCATACAGTTCCCCTCCCTCTGTTTTGTTTGTTTGTTTGAGCTTTGTTTTTTGCAGTACTAGAGATTGAACTCAAGGTCTGCACACTGAGCTGCATCACCAGCCCTTTTTAATTTTTTTTGTACCGGGAATAGAACTAAGGACCTTACGCTTGCCAGGAAGGAGCTTGTGCCACTGAGCTATATTCCCGGCCCCCCACCACCCCTTTTTAAAAAAATACTTGAGCCTCTAAGTTGTCTAGGCTGTGTTCACACTTGCTATCCTCTCGCCTCAGGCTGCTGGGTAACTGAGTACAGGCAGACACCACCACACTACTCAACATTTTACTCTCTTCACTTAGAGATCTTTCTATGGGGGCTGGGGATTTAGCTCAGCGGCACAGTGCCTGCCTGACAAGTGCAAGGTCGAGAGTTCGAGTCCTGGTACTGGGGAAAAAAAAAAAAAGAGCTTTCTGTGTCTCTTTGAATGAGCTTTTTATTTTTCATAGATGTTTTCCCGTGTAATTATATATTATCTAAAACTTGATGTTTTCGTGGTTATATGTAATTTTATTGTGTAGATATAGTTTATTTATTTAGACCTATATTGGTAGACACTTGTTTATAACTTGGTAGTACAGTCAGCCCCTTGCCGCATCCCTGGGTTTCTTATCTGTGGATTCATCCAATCACAGACTGAAAATAGTGGGGGGAATGCACCTGTACTGAACATGTACAGAATTTTTTGTCATTATTACCTAAAAAGTACAGTGGTATTTGGATTGTTCTTAGGTATTATAATCATCTAGAGATGAATTAAGGTATACAGGAGGATTGTGAACTGTGAGCAGGATTATATGCAGTACCACACCATTTTATATAAGGGGCTTGGGCTTCTGTGCGTGTTAGTATCTGGGGAGAGTCCTAGAACTAATCCCCACAGGATATGGAGGGACTGGTATATCTAAATAACATTATTACACATATCCCTAGTCAATTCAGAAGTGGAACTACTATGTCAGAAAGTATAAACTGATTGCCAAATTTTCCTCCAGAAATATTGTACTGATTTATACCTATGAGTAGTATATGAAAGTATAAATTTCCTCTCTACTCTTACCTGTTGAGTTCATGTAAATGTCATTTCTTTAAATTTGCATTTCCTACCCATATAGATAACTTAAATTTTTTGTTTTTCTCTTTCATGTCTGTTCATGTTCTGTGCTGCTTTTGTGGGGAGAGTATTCTTCCTTTTCTTACTGATTCATAAGTACTCTTTATATATTGAGGTGATTCATGTTTTGTTTGTGAGTGAATACCTAATGAAGCCTGAGCTCCAGTCATGCCTCTGCCTAAGAACTATTTGTATAGTTCTGTTTCATGATTCAGCCCACAATGTCCCAAGCTGTGAATACCGTGATCCCGGAGATACAGTCTCCCCATGAACTCCATTCATCTTTTAACCCTTCAGGCGCCAGGAACTCCGAGAGCTTCGGTTGCTCCAGAAAGAAGAGCATCGGAATCAGACCCAGCTGAGCCACAAGCACGAGCTGCAGTTGGAACAGATGCACAAACGTTTTGATCAAGAAATCAATGTGAGTGTGGGAAACAGTGGGACCTTGGAGGGCTTCTGCCTCTGTTTCCTTCTGCTGCGGAAGGCGGGGGTGATCGAGACAGTGGAGAGCAACCTGCAACCATTGCCCAGTTCCTGGGGTCTCCTCATCTCATTAGGCAGGGACCTGTAACCACAGGACGGAGGTCACAGTGACCTTCTGAGTCACAGAGGAGCATTTCTAGGAAGAAATCATGCCATGCACCAACCGTCATGGTCAGTGGTCTGATCTCCCATTTGCATTTGAGGAAATAAAGATGCAGAGAAGTGAAGTGACCTGTCCCAGGTCTCAGGACAAGCTCTAGTCTCTATCTTCCCAGATGGAAAGTACCTCTGCTGAATTTCTCTGAATTGTTGCTCCTTCTAGGCCAAGAAGAAATTCTTTGACACAGAGCTGGAGAACCTGGAGCGTCAACAGAAGCAGCAGGTCGAGAAGATGGAGCAAGACCATGCGGTGCGGCGCCGGGAGGAGGCCAAGCGGATCCGCCTGGAGCAAGAGCGGGACTATGCCAAGTTCCAAGAGCAGCTCAAAGTGATGAAGAAGGAGGTGACTGTGTGCTGACTGGGCAGGGACCTCCAGGAGTGTTAGGACCCCCTCTGTTGCAAGAGATAGAAGGAAACCCCAGCCCGGCGTCACCTCGCCACATGGGGCGCTGTGGGGATGTGGAGGTGGCCAGTCTGGATGTGTGTGCCCCACCGCACCACTCCAGCTCTGGGGGCTCTGCCCTCCTCCGTGCTGGCTCTGTGCGAAAAGAGAGCAAGGAAGAAGGAGGAGGAGTGGCGCCCCAAGTTGGAGATGCCGTTACGGGAGGGAAGAGGGCATAGCCGGGGCCTGCACACCACCCTCCGTGCCCTGGCCTCTCGTCCTCCTCCCTGTGGTGGGAAGGGAAGGTGGCGAGGAGGTGGATGTCCAAGGCACATCTGAGCCTGCTCCGTAGCGGGGCATCTGGGTGTCAGGGAACAGCCCACACCTCCTCACCTCCCTCCACGGCCGGACTGGGAGGCTGGGACATTACCTTGGCCTCTCATGAGGGAGGAGGAAGACAGGAAGGTAGAAGCCTCCAGGGTAGGTGGCCCGGCGTCCAGCTGAGAGCAGTGAGAGCCTTTGAGGCTGGGCCACTGTGCTGGAGCCCTAGAGCACGTTACCGGTGTGACAGTTGCTGCTGCCCAGGGGCCTTAGGCAGGTGGATTCCTTTGGGAGCCAAGGCCCCTGACCAGTGACCAACTGCGCAGGGCCAGGGCTGGCCTGAGACGTGGCTCGGGCATAACATTTAAGGGAATGCAAAGCACTCAGCAGTCAGGGCTGAGTGCTTAGTAGAGCGAGGCCTGGGGTCTGATCCCCAATATGTGTGTGTGCCCCCCCCCCACACACACACACATCAAGATTAAAGAAAATAAGCTGGGCATGATGGTACATACCTGTAATCCAAGCTACTCAGCAGGCTGAACACAAGTTCAAGGATAACTACTGAGGCCTTATCTCAAAATAAAACAAAGGGGTGGGGAGCTTAGCAGTAAAATGCTTTTCTAGAATAGACAAGGCCCTAGATTAAATCACCAGTTCAAAAAAAAAGACTCTCATGTAATGAATACAAATGAATTCATGAACAGAATATCAGCTACTAGGGTAAAGACAGGTCTTGACAGGCCTGGGATTAGGATGAACTGGGAGGCTGGGTCCTCCAAGTGTACAGCTGGATTCTGGTTTAATATAATATTTAGGCATTTGGTTCATGATTTTTTTGCATGAGACGTGTTTTAATGTTATTTATGTTGATGGCTGATTTTTTACATCCCCTTCAATTTTGTGCACCGGCTTCCGCTGATCCCGTTCTGCCTGCAGAGAGGTGGGCGAGTGGCCTGGGGCACAGTGGGGGGTGGAAGAGAGGAGCTGGTCCTCAGCATGGGCCCAGCCACTGTACAGAGAGCGCAGAAGTAGGCGTCAGGCCTGGTTTCCAGTGTTGGACCTCAGGCTTTCTAGCACTCGGACCGAGGTCAAGCCCTTGCCCCAACTCCCAGCTGCCCTCTGTCAAAGGAGTGGCTCAGTAACATGTACTGAGTGCCTGGTACCGTGCTGGGTCCCAGGCTGCTGCAGTGAACAAAACGGACGGGGTGCCTACCTCAAAGAAGCAGGAATCTGCAGGAGAGTCAGAAATGGACTTGCACCGATAAATAAAACAGTTGCCAACATGCTGTGAAAGTCAGTTGACTTGCTGACTAGAGCAAATGTGGAAAGTTGTGCTCTAGAGTGCTGTGGGAAGGCCTCTCAGAACAAAATTTCAAGAGAGGGAGTGCTGAGGATGGAGTTCAGTAGTGAAACATTTAAGTTGAGATGAAAACATTTCAGGAAGGAGAAGCTGCGTGGGCAAAGTTCCTGTGGTACCGGGGAGAACTTGGAGTGAAGTGCTCAGAGGAACTGCAGAGTGCTCAGAGTTACAGGAGCTTACGAAATGAAATTGGCAGGAGGGGAAGCTGGACAGTTACACAGAGGCCACATCATGCAGAGCAGAAAGGAGCCTGCTGTTTGATTAATTGGTGTGAGCATCCATTCCTCACACAGAGGTTTCGAGCCGTAAGTGAGAAGTCCTTAAGTGTGAGACCCAGTATCTGCCCTGCCATAAAAGCCAGTCTCCCCCTTGTCTCAACCCCATCGTAGTCACACACCTTTTGTGTGTCTGTGTGTAGAAGAAACTATAAGAGAGGGAAAGAGAGAAGGGGCCTCAGAGAGGGCAGGGCCCCGGGAAGCTACTCTTGCTTGACCAGAATCTGCCCTTAACAAAGATGGGCGTTCTCCTTAGCGGGATTCTAGTTGGTCATTGAACTTGGGCTTTGTGTGGACTCTGGTACCTGGGTTCCTGCTCAGACTCAGGTCTTGTTTGTTTTTTGTGGTGCTGGAGGTCAAACTTTGGGCCTCAGGCTTGCCAGGCAGGCGCTGGGCCACTGAGCTAAGCCCCGCCCTCCTAGATTCAGTTTTTAACAAACCCTCCACCCTCGCCTTGGGTGTTTTTCTTTCAGAAGTTTTCCTGAGAAAAGGCTTGACTTCTTTGCATTTCTGACTTTTTGGGAAAGGACTGGCTCAGGCCCCTTAGTAAGATTATGTGCCTGTTACTATTCTTCTGTGCATCCTTGCTTGCTTTGACTCTGTGAATCATTTATTTAACAGCTGCTTGGTGTGGTTGTTTTGTTTGTTTTGTCTTTTTGAGACAGGGCTTCACTATGCAGTTCAGGCTGGCCTTGAACTCACTTTGTAGGCCAGGCTGGCCTCAAACTCGCAGTGATCCTCTTGCCTCAGCCTCCACGCCCCCAGTGCTGTGATTATAGGCGTGTGCCACCACGCCTGGCTCATGCTTTTTTAAATTCATAGGGGAGCCAAGCAAAATGTAAGCTTGTATTTTCCTTGCTCCCAGAGCTAATTGTTGGGCTTTTATTACTCAGTTTGTTAAACATATAGTTATTCCTACATATTCTCTGGGGAATTGGTTCTAGGCCCTTTCATGGATACCAAAATTCAAGGAGGCTCAGTTCCTTATATAAAATGTAGTAGTGTTTGCATGTAACCCTTGTACATCCTCCTGTATACTTTAAATCATCTCTAGATTACTTCTAATCCTCAGCACAGTGTAACTGTTATGTAAGTAGTGGTTACACGGTATTGTTTAGGGAATCACCACAGGAGAAATCTTTGTACATGCACAGGACGGTTTTTCCTGCATATTTTCTACCTACAGTTCACATAATGATGACATCACCTAGTGGCATGTTTCTCAGAATGTATACCTGTTGTTGAGCGATGCATGACCTGTGTGTGAAACGGTTTGGAGCTTCCATAACACTGCAGAATTGTATGCCTGTGGAAGTTGGAGTTAAAAGCTAGCTTGTTTTTCATGGTGAGCAAATGGGAAGCTAACAAGTTCAACATGTGGCTGGCCGGGAATGCAGGTTATCTGACATCTAGTAGAACAAGTTCCCCTGCCCCTGCCTCCCTTTCCAGATGTCAGCCAGAGAGCAGCGCTGGAACAGGCTGTCCCTAGTCTTTGTGCCCCTTTGCTAAGCGGCCCCAGATGACACTGCTTTTGCTTCCTCCCTGCACTGCCAGAGTAATGTTGTTTAGTGTTTTCAGGGCCTTTAGCAGAAAACTCCCAACACTTTTCTCAGCTGCTGCTTCTAATCCTCTGTCCTGGAGAACAGAGTGACCAAGCTCATAAATGCACAGTGCTAAGCCGTGAGACCTTTAGTGGCCTCTTGCCCCATATAGCACTGTCAGAAGGCATTTTGGCAGTCACCACAGACAGCAGCTAAATTAGGGTTAGATGCAAGAACCAAGGCAGCCCTTTGGTGCAAAAGCAGCAGCTGCACAAATAAGATTTTTGAGATATTTTATGAGGACTTTCATCTAAGACATGGGTTCTCAGCCAGGGACTAACTTGTTCCACCCCTCTCCTTGGGGACATTTGGCAACACCTAGAAACAGTTTTGGTTGTCACAAGTTGGGGTTGGGAAGGAGAGGTCCACTGGCATCTAGTGGGTAGAGGACAAGACCACAGAGGATCTCCAGCCACCACACGCAGGAGTGCCAAGGATGAGCGACCCTGATCGGAGGCCCATAAAGCCAGACAACACAGGAATGGAATTCAGATCATAAATCTAAGATGCCTCCCCCGAAATGCAGAACTTGGAAAAGAAGAAAGATGAAATCTGGTGGGATTTGGGAGTCAGAGGGTTAAGAAGATGTTTAACTTTATGAGAGACTGGCAAACTGTTCCGTAAAGGTCTGAGTTGTTTTACATCTCCCTAATAACATGTGAGAGTTCTGGTTGCCCTATATCCTTAGTAACGCTCAGTACTGTGACTTACTTATTTTCTGTGGTGCCGGGGATGGAACTCAGGGCCCCTTGCATGCTAGGCAAGTGCTTTATGACTGGGCGACACCAGCACCAATCTTTATTTTCGCTATTCTGGCAGGTGTGAAGTGATGTCTCCTTGTAACTTTTCATTTGCATGCCTACTCGCTACCATATGTCATTTTTGATGAACTATCTATTCAGATCTTCTGCCTATTTAACTGCGAGGTTTGTTTTCTTATTACTGAATTCTGATAGTTTTTTTTTGGAACACAGGTACTTTGTCAGCTATGTTTTTTGCCAATATTTGTTCTCAGTCTGTAGCTCACCTTGCAATTCCAATAGTGTCTCACGTATAGGAAAAGTACTTTAGCTAAAATCTAGTTGACCATTTTTTTCTTTCAGGGATCATGTTTTGGTGGTATGTCTAAAAAGTCTTTGCCTAACCCAAGGTGAAATGTGGTGTTTTAGAGGTTTTTACAATTTTAGGTTTTACGTTTAGCTGTATGATTCATTTTGAGTTAATCTGATAGGTGTGAGAGAGGGGTGAGGCTCACTGTTGTCTGTGTATGTCCGATTACTCCAGCACAGCTTGTTGGAAAGCTTCTTCACTACACTGCCTTTGTGTCTTGGTGGAAAATCATTTCACCATATAGGTGGGGTCTGTTCTTGAACTCTACACTGTTTCAGTGATCAGTTTGTCTGTCCTTCACCTATACTGCAATGTTTTGATGACTGTAGGTTTATAGTAAGCTTTGAAGTCAGGTAATGTGAATCCTTTAACTTTGTTCTTCTTTTTCAAAATTGTTTTAGTGATTCCGGTTCCTTTGTCTTTTTATATAAAGCGTAGCATTAGTTAATGTCTAGGAAAATGTCTGCTGGGATTCCGATGGGGATTGAGTTGCATCTGTGGGCCACTGGAACAATGTTGCCTTCCTACCCATGAACGTGTTGTATGTTTTTGATATCTTATTTTAGTGTTTTTTAGTTCTTAGCTCACCGTCATAGATTTTTGTAGAATTATACTTGTTATTTTTTGTACATAAGTATAATATTGGTATTATACAAAGTACTTTTTAAAAAAACATCAGTTTAGTTTTTTACTAGAGTATACAGATAAATTGGTAGTCATAAGTTGACTTTGTATCTTGAAACCTGAGCTAAACTCACATAGTATTTGTGTGTGTGTGTGTGTGTGTGTGTGTGTGTGTAGATTCCTTGGGATTTCGATGTAGAAAGTCTGAAAACAGTGTATCTCTCCCTTTTCAATTTATACACTTATTACTTTTTATTGCTTTATTGTGCTGGCTAGGTCTTTCAATATGATGTTAAAATAGTAGACATCCCTGCTTTGCTTCCAGTCTTTAAGGGGAAAGCATTCAGTGTTTTTCTTCAAGTATAATATTTGTGGAAGGTTTTTTTTTTTTTTTTTTTTTATAGATACCCTCTATTAAGTTAAAGAAGTTTTTTTCTGTTCGTAGTTTCCTGATTTTATCATGAAGGGGTGTTGAATTTTGTTAAATGGTTTTCATGTATCAGTTGACATACATGATTTTTCTTCTTTGGTCTGTAGATATTATGAATTATATTGTTTGATTTTCAAATATTGAACCAGCTTTGCATTCTTGGGCTAAAACCTATTTAGGATTATTTCTTTTTCTTTTTTTATTATTTTTCTTTTTATATATTGCTATGTTCAATTTGCTAATATTTTGGAAAGGCTTTTTTTTTTTCCTTAGTACTGGGAATTGAACCCAGGACTTCATGCATGCTAAGCAAAATGTTCGCTCTGCTTCTGAGCTAAAGCTCCAGCCCTGGAAAAGATTTTTGAATCTGTATTCAAGAGGATGAGTCTATGGCTTTCTTGTAATTTCTGTCTGGTTTTAGTTACCTGTTTTTTCTTGGGGAAGCTTTGATAGTTTATCTTTCAAAGAATTTGTTCATTTATGTATTTGAGTTTATTGCATAAAAATGTTCACAATATTTCTTAAGTATCATGTTAATACCTGTCAGGTCTGTAGTGATGTCCTTTCTTTCATGCATCATTTTGGTAATTTACGGTGTTGTCTTCTTCCCTGTCCCATCCTCCTCCTGTCTTCCTCTGCACTCTTCCTTCTCTGTTGAGCTGAGTAAAGGTTTCATTTTATTGACCCTTTCTAAGAACCAGCCCTTTTTTTCATTGATTTTCTCTATTGATTTTCTGTTTTCAGTGATATTGATTTCTGCTTCTATATTTGACTTGGGTTTAAATTGCTTTTATTTTATTTCTTTTGGTACTAGGAATTGAACCTAGGTCCTCATGCATGCTAGGCAAGAACTGTATGGTTGATCTTCATCCCCAGCCCATTCTATAAATTTTGATGTGTTGTATTTTCACTATTATTCAATTCAAATTATTTTGAACATACTTTGGAAACTTTCTCTTTGATTCATGGTTTATTTAGAAGTTCATTATTTAATTCAAAAATACTTAGGACTTTCATATATTTTTGTTTTTGACTTCTAATTTAATTTCATTATGGTCAAATATTTTTTAATATTTCCATTTTTGGGGCTGGGGATTTAGCTCAGCGGCACAGTGCCTGCCTGGCAAGTGTGAGGTCATGAGTTCGATTCCTGGTACCGGAAAAAAACCAAAAACAAATTTCCATTTTTATAAATTTGTTAAAGTTGGTTTTAACAAACCTCATGGTCTATGTTAATAATGTCTGGTGTATACTTAAAAAGGATACCTATTCTGCCCTGTGGGTAGAGTGCCCTAGAAATGTCAGACAGGTCAAGCTGAGAGTATTGTTCAGATCTTCAGCAGACTTACTAGTTTTTCATTCACTCATTCTCTTCACCTACTGAAAAGGAGTGTTAATGTTTCCAGCTATAATTATGTATTTATTGGAGCTGGGCATGGTGGCACATGCCTGTAATCCCAGCACTTGAGAAGCCAAGACAAGCAGATTATTTTAAATTTGATGAAAGCCTGGACTGCACAGTGAGTTTAAGGTCAGCCTAAACTACGTAGCAAGACTCTGTCTCAAAAAACTAACTAAACAACAACAAAAACTAAACAAACACATAATCTATTTTTAAATTACTATTAGTTTCTGTTTTATGTTTTTGAAGTTATATTGTTATTTAAAATTATGACATCTTTGCCCAAGTAGCACACACCTGTAATCCCAGCACTTGGGAGGGTGAGGCAGGAGGATCACTATGGGTCCGAGGCCAGTCTGGGCTACACAGTGAATCCAAGGCCAACCGGAGCTATATATCGAGGTCCAGTCTCACCAAGGGGGGAAAAAAAAACATCTCAGTAAACTGACCTCTCCTTTTGTCATTGTGCAATGTGTCTTTACTCCTGATTAGTCTTTGTTTGGAAGTCTACTTTGAATCAGGATCTTACTGTTTACCTCAGGCTGGCTTCAAACTCACGATTCTTCTGCCTCAGCCTCCCATGTGCACACCTCCAAGGTGTGTGTACCACCTTGTCCAGCTCCTGCTTTCTTTTGATTAGAGTTTATATAGAATGTATTTTATCATCCTTTTAATTTAACTTGCCTATCTATATAGGTTTCTTATTGACGGCTTATTGTTAGACTGTGACCTTTTAATCTCATCTGTAAATCTTTGTCCTTTAATAGGGTGGTTATGATTTGCATGTAAACAAGTTGTTTTCTGTTTATCTTCTCTGGATTTTATTCCTTTGTTCACCTTCCTCTTTTTGGAATATTGGAATTTTTGGGGTTAAGTATATATCAGTGTGTATGCATGTGTACTTGTGTATTTCAGTGGTTGTTCTAGGGAATTATACATATCTATTATATAATATCTATATAATAGATATATCTATACAATAGGTATGATATACTAATATATCTATTATAATATAGTATATCTATTACATATCTGTTATAACTATTTAGAGTTTATATTGTATGGCTTCAATTAAGAAGCTTTAGAGCCATATAAAATTCTTTTTGTTTTAGCAGGCAACCAACCTTGTTAGGGTCAGAGAAGATAGAACCTTCTATGAGTGGTATTTCTAATCTTGGTTTTCAAAAGCCTCTTCTGTGCTGGGTGTGGTGGCACATGCCTATAATCCAGCAATGAGGGAAGCTGAGGCAGGAGGATTGCAGATTTGAGTCCTGCCTGTGCAATTTAGCAAAAGCTTTCCAGGCTCAAAATAAAAAATAAAACGATTTGGGGATATAGCTCAGATAATGGAGCACCCCAGGTTTGATCCCTTTCACTATTGGAAAAAAACCAAAAGCTTTACTATACAGCCTTGGCTGTATTGCATGTGCAGCTCAGGGCTGAATCTGAGAGTTATGTGGCTTCATACACAGAATAAAGATTTCCCCTCACCTGCATCTCTTTGGGATTCGTCCCATATCCTCTGGTGTACTTAGTCCCCATTTGCTGGTTCACAAGATTTCTCACAGTTTTACCTATCTTTTCTATTGTACTGCTGTGCAAGTCTACAGCTATTGCAAAAGGTAGGAAAGGAAGAAAAAGGCATTGCTTGACTGCATTGATAGTATCTCAACTGACAGATCCAGAGGATGATAGGGTGCCCTCCCTTTGGGCTACATCTTCCAGGTTAGCAGCCGCAGGGAAGAGAGCAGCTTTCCCTTAGCTGTTCAGCAAATATCCTGAAACTTTCACTATTCTTGCAAGGGTCACGTATACTGTGGGCCTGTGCCTGAAGCTGTGGCATGGACTATGCTGCTCCGCAAGCCCAGATCATGTGCCCAGCCTAGAGCAGGTGGGGTTGAGGAGGTTGGCCCTACCTGTACCTAATAGCATATTGTTGGACTTCGCTTTTTAAAAAATCCAATCTGCAAATCTTTGTCTTTTAACAGTAATATTTATGCCATTTACATTTAATGACATTATTATTTCTCCTCAGTCTTCTCTGGCTTTTGTTCTGTTTGCCCTTTTCTTACTTTTTTTTGTAGTATTTGAACACTTTTAGTATCTTGTCTTAATTCATTGTTTGGTTTAGGTATATTTTTGAGTGTGTGTTTGTGTGTCACAAAGAGAAAGCCAAATTATGCACTCTCAGCTGGGATGATACCTGTGGAAGCAGAATAATGTTAGGTTTTGATACAGATACTGGTATTAGACATCTTGGATGGTAACCATATATCTGTGAGGTTAATGTTTTGTAAATCAAGAATGATTAGGAAAAAAAACTGTCTAAAGGGGCTTCTGGGGGAGCAGTAGTTTTTGTAAAAGACTGAGAAAAACTGTGCTGGTACCAAAATGGGAATGGAAACCAAGCAGCCAGAAATAGCCGTGTCCAGCGCAGAGGAGTCTAGAAAGTGGGATCACAGCATGTGGGAGCAGGTGAGCAGGTACCACCAGAGGGGCAGGGCTCGCTGAGCAGGGAGAAGGCCTTGCCTTCCATCTCCCCAGCCCTGGAGTCCTGGTGTGGTGGTGTGGGTTTGGCTGGCATGAGGAGGGTCCTGACTTCTGCTGCCTTCTGTGCCTCTGGTGCAGGTGAAGAGCGAGGTCGAGAAGCTTCCCCGGCAGCAGCGGAAGGAGAGCATGAAACAGAAGATGGAGGAACACGCGCAGAAGAAGCAGCTTCTTGTGAGTCTCCAGCCCTGGCGCTTGTCCTTGGCGCTCCTGGCTTGGGCCAGGGCTGTTGGTGTGTCCCACCTCCTCCACCAGCCCAGCACAGCCACCTGCTGCTTGGTGTGCTTTGGAGTCTAAAAATTCTCCATTTCCTGGACCTGGGCCTGGCCTTGTGTTTTGAGCACACCTTCCTCCCTGTTGTTAGGCCAGAGACCTTGTCCTTCCTGGCTCCTTTCCCTCCAATCCCCTTCCATCTCTCACCTCCTGAAACTGTGTGTGCACGCGCGCATGTGCATGTGTCCTGCCTTTTATCCAGCATCACCTGAACACCCGACCTTCGCTGCAGTGGCTTCCCTGCGTCCTCCGTGGCTCCCGCATACTTCCTGTGGTCACACCATGGAGTGCAAAGAGTACAAACTGCAAATCCATCACATTTCCTTCCCTTCCCTGCACTGTGCCTTACACCCTGCAGTAGCTGCCCCTAGTCCGAAGATTAGCTGCCCTCACCATGCTCACTGGGCCTTGCCCCTCCTTCCAGCCTCTCCCAGCTCCACCCCTTGCAGCAGCCTCCTGTTCAGCCTTTACTGCAGTAGTCCCATTTCTCCTACTCTGGTGTCTGCACGTTCTCCTTCCTTGGCCACAAATGCAGGGAATATTAGTCCACATTTACAAACGCTTTGTGTATGGGCTGGTTACATATTCGTGGCTTCATTTGAATTGCTTGTTTTCCCATTTGCAGAGGAGGAAACTAAGGCCCAGAGAGGTGACACTGGAGAGGTTAGGGCCATGCAACTTGAAAACAGTGTTAAGTGAAATAAATCAGACACACAAGATTAAATACTGTATGGTTTCATAGGATAAATCCAAAGCATAAAAAGCAAAATAAAGACAGATAAAAGGAAGGGCGGGGCCCTCAGTGAGGGTGAGGCCTTGAGCCTGGTGTGACTCCAGGCTTCCTGTTCTTCCTAGGACCACTCCCCACGCTGTCCCTTAACTCGGATTGGAAAGCGCCAAGGGGAGGGAACAAGAGACGGGATGAGGTTGATCAGTGGGTACAGTGAGATAGGAGGAATAGATTCTTGTGTTTTATTGCACAGTAGCGTGAGTGATTATAATCGATATTAATTATGTATTTAACTGTAGTTAGAAGAGTTTTTTACATTTCTCACTAGTCTGTGTTTGCAGTGTAAGTGTTTGCACTCACGTTAGGGAATAGGTACCCGTACTTAATGTATCTTACTCTTTCTATTCCCTTCCCCTCCCCCCATCTCTAGATGCCCTTCCTGCATTTCTCTTGGGTATAGTTGATACGTGTACACAGCACATCCCAGTTCTTTCCATGCCGCCCTATCTCCTGCTTCCCTTCCTATCTGCAAAAAACCTAGTTTCCTGTTTCCTTTTATCTGTCTTTATTTTGCTTTTTATGTTTTGGATTTATCGTATGAAACCATACGGTATTTAATCTTGTGTGTCTCATTTATTTCACGTAACACTGTTTTCAGGTTGCATCTGTTTTCCTACATATGACTGAAATGTATCCTTCTTTATAGCCAAGTAGTATTCCATTATATATAGATACCGCATTTTCTTTACCCATTCATCAGTTGATGGAAATACAGGGTGATTCTAGGATTTAGCTAGCATGAATGCTGCTGCCCAGCATGGTGGCACATGCCTGTAATTCCTCATTTGGGAGGCTGAGGCAAGATCGCAGCCTGAGCGGCATAGTGAGTTCAGGGCCAGCCTGAACTACATAACAACACCCTGTCTTGAAAAAAAAGGAAAAGTTGTGATGTTATATAATTAGTGTGCATGTAACTGAGTGTGGTGGCTCACACCTGTAATCCTAGCACTGGGGAGACTGAGGCAGGAGAATTACTGCAAGTTTGAGGCCAGTCAGGGCTACATAGTGAGTTCAAGACCAGCCTGAACTACATAGCAAGACCTTGTCTCAAAAAAGAAAAAATTGGTATGCATGTGTCGCTGTAATATGATGTCTTTGCTCTTTTGGAAAGATGCCTAGAAGGGGAATAGCTGAGTCAAGTGGAGTTTCTCTTTTTAGTTGTTTGAGGAATCTCCAAACTGGTTTCCATAGTGGTTTTACTAGTTCACGCTTCCACTAGCAGTGAAGGTTCCTTTTTTATCACGGCCTTGGCAGCATTTCTTATTATTTGATTTTCTAGAGAATTTTGAAAGTTGTGCCCCCAAGAAATGATGAGTGTTTGAGTGATGGATGTGCTGATTACCTTGGTCAGGTCATCACACAAGTCATAAATGTATTGAAAGGTCACACTGTAGTTCATATATTCACATAATTATCAATTTTTTTTTTAAATTGTCAAATTTTTAAGTATTTTTTAAACATAGGGCCAGGTAAGGGTTAGATTGACAGGCCCTCATCCCTTTGGAGAGGGAGAGAGACAGGGAGAGAGAGCAGACTACACGGCCCTGTAGGAAGCCAATCTGGCAGTTACATCAAGATCCTTAAAAATTTGCAAGTCCTACTGCATAGTGAGACCCTGTTTCAAAAAGACCAAAAAAGAAAGAAAAAAAAAAAAAAATTGCACATTGTTTAGCTTGGCTTTTCTGTTTCTGGAAATCCTGAGGCAAGCAGGGTTATTTCTTGGGGAAATAAGAGTCTATCCCTCCATGAAATATTTTTAGCCATTAGAACACACTTAACAGATGATTACATCATAACATGGAAAGATCTTTTAATTTTTTTAACTACTTATTTTTTTTTGTGGCGCTGGGGCTTGAACCTGAATTTTCTTCTCTGGTCGTGGTGACCTTTGTCCTGTAATAGTCTCACAGCCAACTGTGGGTGAAGTTTCATCTTCTTCCCTGCTCACAGGACCGGGACTTCGTAGCTAAGCAGAAGGAGGATCTGGAGCTGGCCATGAAGAGGCTCACTGCAGAAAACAGGCGAGAGATCTGTGACAAGGAGCGCGAGTGCCTCAGCAGGAAGCAAGAGCTCCTTCGAGGTGGGGCCCGGAGTGGGTGGGCCATCTTGGCCTAGGACCACTGTGAGTGGGAGTGGGGAGGGGAGGGAAAACCTACTGGGGCTCCTCCATCCTGAAGACTGGACAGACCCTTCATGGTGAATCTGGAGACAGTCCCCCACTGAAGTCAGGAGCAACGCAAAGATACCACTTCCCACCCACACTCTTTGACATTATTCCAGAAGTCAAGAGAAAAGCAGAGATGCAGCAGGGATGGAAATTGTAAATAAGGGAGCTTGGACATCAGATGGAGGAGACAGCATGACAGCCCCATGCGAAGGCTGTCACGTGTGGAGCGGCTGCTCTGCCAGGCCATGTGTAGTCAGTTTTCATACCTTGATTTCATGAAGTTCTCACCCTACACCTATGAGACGGGTCCTATCATCCCAATCTTTCTATGTGGGGAAACCGAGTCTTGGAGGATTACTATTCTTTGGTTGAGTGTCTTTAGTCTGGCCCAGAAGTTCTAATAAAATACCATATACTAGGTGGTTTGGAAGCAATAGATATGTATTTTTCCACTTCTAGGGGCTGAGAAGGCCAAGTTAGGGCACTTGGTCCCAGGGGCTGCTTCCTCCCTGATAGTGCATTTCTCACCCTGTGTCCCCTTCGCAGGGTCTCCATCTGAGCCCTTCCGGTTTGCCCCTGCCTCCCAGGGATGTTTCTTCCCTCCATGTTGTAACAGTGCCCATTCGGCAGAGGTGGTAGCGGAGGTCTGAAGAGGTTTTCTTAATGATCTCAAATCTCAGACTGCTCCCTGCTCTCCCCTTGGCTGGGAGCTGGCATCTCTTAGGCTCAGAGTGAGCTCTAGGACTCAGATAGGGCAGTGCGGTCTAATGAGGTAGCACGCGCAGGTTGGTTGTCAGCCATAGCAGGATGAGACCTGAGAGAGAGGCCTGGAGTCTGGTCTTCAGGCCTGGTCACACCTCACCAGGCGCGTGGCGTGTCCTCTCTCTGCAGACCGGGAGGCCGCCCTGTGGGAGATGGAGGAGCACCAGCTGCAGGAGAGGCACCAGCTGGGGAAGCAGCAGCTCAAAGACCAGTACTTCCTCCAGCGGCACGAGCTGCTGCGCAAGCACGAGAAGGTGAGGCTCCCGCAGGTGGGGTGGGGACTGCTGCTGAGGACCTGGCCAGCTGCGAGGCCACGGTGACCCTGCATCGCTTGGTACCGACTCGCAGGCCTGGGTGGTTCTGTAGGGACCCAGGGGAACCAGTACAGGAGCAGATGGGCAGGCTCAGGCTCCCTCGCTGACCCTGACCGCCTATTGCGTACCTTCTCCACACTCGCCCTCCTTTCCTTTTTCTCCTGTTTTTTTTGTTCCTCTCTCCCAGGCATTCCTTCAGAATACTCTTAGGGCTCCCCTTAAACTCCACCTGTGCTGAGAAATCTCCCCAGAGCTGCCAGACCTATATGGCCAGAGCACCTGCGTGCCTGTGTGCTAATTGTCAGTCTGTTCGGTTCCCATAGTAGAGACAGTGACAGGTGAGCTGAAGATTCACACACAGCAGCTGTAGGGAACTCCGATTCCTTATCTAAGTGCAGTGACAGAAGTCAGCGTAGGACTTCGGGAGCTCAGAATAGGGTGCTCAGCCTGACGTGGAGGTCACGGGAGGCTCCCTGAGGGAGGAGCTGCCTCTGCAGAGTTTGGAAATACACACAAGTGTTGTCTGCAGATTTATCAAGGCTTTCGTGTGTAGGTGTATGGTACTGGAGACCAAATCCAGGAGTGCTCCAGCTTTTTTTTTGAGACAGGGTCTTGCTAAGTTGCCCAAGCAGGACTTGAACTTGCAGTCCTCCTGCTTCAGCCTCCCTCACTGCCAGGATATCAAGGCTTTTTCATAGAGGGTGGGGACACAGCTCAATGGTAGAGTACTCGCCTCGTACACCTGAGGCTCTGGGTTTGACTCTCAGCACTGAAAGAAAAAACTTCATAAAATATGAATTTACAGCACTATCAATTATGATGAGCTGTCCCTTCTGGTGTATATTTTGCTTTGAGATGTTAATAATGGTGTGCAATCATCTGTTTGATATGGGATTTAGAAGACTTAAAATATTAACAAAACAGATGCTCTTTGGCTTACCGTGGTTTTCTGGGTCCACGAGTTAAAACACTGCAGCTGCAAGTGTTACATGGCAGTAGAAATAAACTAGCACAAGCCAGGCTGTGCTGAGTGCCCCGGGCCATATGGGTCCTGGGCTCTGACCACACCCTGTGCCGAGCTCAGCTGACTGCAGCCCGGCTGGGTGTCCCCCCGGCCCTCCAGGAGCGGGAGCAGATGCAGCGCTACAACCAGCGCATGATAGAGCAGCTGAAGGTGCGGCAGCAGCAGGAAAAGGCGCGGCTGCCCAAGATTCAGAGGAGCGAGGGCAAGACACGCATGGCCATGTACAAGAAGAGCCTGCACATCAATGGAGCGGGCAGCGCCTCCGAGCAGCGCGAGAAGATCAAGCAGGTGGGGGCCGGGCCTGTGCCCAGGGGCATGTGGGAGCGGGCATAGAAACAGGCTTGGTGCGGCCTGGACCTTGTACAGCATGAGATCTTGGGAGGGTCGTGCAAGCTGCTTCACTAGCCCCGCAGTGAATCCAGGCCTGGGGAACACGAAGAGGGTTGGCTTTGTGCGGTGGACTTGGTCGCACACCGTCTGCTTCACACACCAGTGCTTCCACACCGTAGGTTCCTCGGCTGGTCAACCCCTTCCTCTCATCCGCCAAAGCCCTGCTTGTGTGTCATGTATGTGGCCCAGGCCCCTGAGATTCCTGCGCACCCTGTCCTAGCACATGTCACTTGTTACAGTGTCAGGTCCCCACCAGTCCGGGGACACCTTGCGGGCAGGCCATGGGTGTGAGCTCAGAGTGAGGACTTCAGCAGTTGCACAGTAGCTCAGTGGCAGAGTACTTGCCTAGCATAGGAGGCCCTGTGTTCAGTCCCCAGCACCACAACAAAAGACACAAAACGGTTGGGGTACACCAGAGGCCCTGCCGGGCACTGGGGCTGTGCACAGACCAGTCTCTCTGTTGGCATCTTTGGGGCAAGATAAGGTAGAACCCCAACAAGCCAGCCGGGCTCCTGGCCCCCTGAGGCAGCCATCCTCTGTCTTTGCAGTTCTCCCAGCAGGAGGAGAAGAGGCAGAAGGCAGAGCGGCTCCACCAGCAGCAGAAACACGAGAACCAGATGCGGGACATGCTGGCGCAGTGCGAGAGCAACACGAGCGAGCTGCAGCAGCTGCAGGTATGGGCCTCCTTCCCTGCCTGGGTCCCCAAGGACATCAGTGCATAGGGGCCAAAGGCTGTCTGTCAAACAAGCCCAGAATGAGCTGGACCCAACCGTGCCGCCCTGTGCTCAGGCAGTGTGCCATTGGGCAGATCATCCCAAGCTGCACTTTTGACAGCCCTAAAATGGTTGTGGGGCGGGGTGGTGATTCCTGTAGGATTGAGGTGTGGATTTGTGAAGAAGAAGATGATGGCGCTCAAGGTGCTTTGCCTACAGCCCACGGCTGTGTGCTGCTGTTTCACTGTCGCAGAACGGCACTCCTCTCCCGGTGACTGCTTCTCCCCAAGTCCCTGACTCTTCAGGCTGCCAGGTTCCTCCTGGGTTTGCCCCATGCCTGAGGGTCATCTGCAAGCCAGGGCTCAGAGGTTCCTCATGGGGTCCTGACCTCTCTTGAGCTTGGCCTCCAGCTTCCCAAAGGCCTGAAGATTCTGGCCTCAGAAGCTGGCACTTGGAGCCCCCTTGTGGTCGAGCAAGGCATTGTCAGGCCTGAGGGGTGGCGCCACCTTCAGTCTCTGTGGGCCTCAGGAAGTTGCGCAGGCTGTGGGTCCCATCTGGCAATTTCTGGAGAAGCAGGGGGCGTGCAGGAAACGTCACACGCACCAGAGCCTGCCAGGCAGAGGCTCTGTTGTTTGCCACTGTGTGATTTGACTTTTTCTTTTTTCTGTTTGTTATCAGTACAGTACGGGGTGTTGAACCCAAGGCCTTTCCACTGAGCTATATCCCAGGCCTTTTTAAAAATTTTATTTTGAGACAGGGTCTTGTTAAATCACTCAGTTGCCCAGGCTGGGCACAAGCTCAAGAGCCTCCTGCCTCAGCCTTGTTGAGTGCTGAGATGACAGGTGTGTGCCACCATGCCCAGCTGGCCGCTTTGTGAATTTAGCCAAGCCACTCACATCCCTGCGTTCTTGCATCACGGGGTTACGTGAGGGTCAGCTGAAGACAACGCATACAAAGTGCCGCGCGCAGCCGGCTACAGGCCTCCGTGCCGCAGTGACTCATAACCTTAACCGTGCTGGTTCCTAAACTCCTAGAAGCCTTTAGATTGAAACCCAAAATAAAAATTCCCCAGAGGGTCCTACTTTCCCAACCCCAGAGGAAAGTGGCATCTGGATAAAGGTACTTTCCCCCTGGTTTATTCATACCTGCTGACAAGACCGATTTCCCACAGGGATTTGCCACTTCTGCCTGTGAAAGATTCCAGATAAAATGGGTGAAGCAGGTGACTCACCTCAGAGAGAGTACAGCGGAGTACAGCAGAGCGTGGCGAGTCTCAGCCACGTGTGAGGACCTGGGTTCAAACCCCAGTACTGAAAAAAAAAATTCACATAATAAAAAAGCATCCAGGAGAAAGTGACAAAATTACTGCAAATGCCACGGACACAGACAGTAGCTATTACCATTAATATTCTATAGAACATCCCTGGAGGCATTTCTTGGGCTATGTGCAGAGTTGTGTGTAACTGGGGTTATAAGCAAGGAAGAGTCTCACGCCCACCCACATTCACAATGGCAGTGGCCTTGGGGCTACAGTATGTGTGTTCTCAGCGCTGCTGCCGATTTTCATGCCCGTTCTGCCTGGAATTTGTTCCAGAATGAAAAGTGTCACCTCTTGGTCGAGCACGAAGCCCAGAAGCTGAAGGCCCTGGACGAGAGCCACAACCAGAACCTGAAGGAGTGGCGGGACAAGCTTCGGCCACGAAAGAAGGTAGCCACATGGCCCTGGGGACGTGGTGGTGGGCTCTGCTCCAGCTGTGCCGCGTGTGTCTGCCTAGGACACCTTAGGTTCCCTGATTTTGGTGGATCCTTGTTTGTGGCCTCCACCCATGTCACCAGTGGCAGCCGAACACTGCGGCTCCACCTTCGGCAGTGAACCTCTTTGCTGCCTTGCCCACCGCCTTTGTTCAGCTCATCCTCACAGACTCGGGGGTGCCCCCTTGTAGGCACGGGGACCTGCAATGCATGGGAATCAGCCACCTTGCCAGGCCAGCAGGGGCTTTTCTCTTAGAGGAAGTTATTCTGCGAGGTCAGAACCCAGCACCAGAGAGATCCCTTTCCAAATTAGTTCTCCGTTGCATGTAAGAAATTGCCACACACTGCGCTAGGCTGTGGCTCAGTGGAGAGTGCTTGCCTAGCGTGTGCATGCTCTGTGTTCAGTCCCCAACATCACACAAACTAAAACCAAACAAGGCCGGGTGTGGTGCCGCACGCCTGTAATCCCAGCACTCATGTTTGTGAGTTCGAGGCCAGCCTGGGCTACAGAGTGAGTTCAAGACCAGTCTGAAAGGCCTAGTGAGACCCTGTCTCAAAAAGACAAAAAACAGGGAACAAAACACACACACACACACACACACACACCAGCGTAAGCCAACACCCCCTTATTATCTCCTCGTAGTGAGATACGATAGAGACAAAGCTCGGAAGTCTGGGCGGGCTCCCACTGTCCTCTGCGTCCTCTGCTCGGCTCTCATGAGGCTGCAGTCAGGGAGCCGCCAGGTTGGGCTCTCACCTGGTGCCTCTGGGAAGGAACCGCCTCCACGCTCATTCAGGATCTGACAGAACCCAGATGCTTGCTGGCTGTCAGCCAGAGCCCCTCTCTGCCCTAGAGCCACCCACATTCCTTCCACGTGGCCCCCCTGTCGCCACACAGCACAGGGGTCTCGAGGTCTTCTCATGCTTTCAGTCTCTCCGTCATCCTCTGCTACCAGTGGGAAGAAGCTTGTAAAAGGCCCTGGGAGGCGAGGAGGCGGGCGGGCGGCCTCCTGCCTTGCAGCGCGCAGGATCACAGTGACAGGTTCCACCTGTGTGCAGACGAGCTGGGAGAGGACAGGAGCAGTTCCCCAGGGTCATTCCGTAGAATTCTGCCTCACAGACTTCCACACTAGCAAACACGCCCACCTCCTTCCTGGGGATTAAACCCGGGCTTGGAGCATGCGAGCAGCGCTTGCACCATTCTGTATTGTGGCTTTTCTCCTTGGAGCAGCTCACCTTCCCCATCCCAGTTTCTTTCCCTCACATTCAGTTCTCAGTCCACTGTAGCTGCTCCTGGCAAGGTCAGTAACAAAACCCCCAGCAGCTGAGCCGTGGGGCGGACTTACTTGACTTGACCTCTGGGTGGCAGCCAGCAGCCCCTCCCTGCCCTGTCTGTCCTCCTGCTGCGCTGCCCCCCCTTCCCCCCACTGGCTTCTTCCCTGCTGCCAGGCCCCCTGCAGCTTCCTGGACCAGTGACATCTGACCGAGTCTGTTCTCAGCCTTCTGTGTGGTCCAGACTTTCTCTCTGCCTGAGCTACTCCTTCCACAGCCCCATCCACACCCTGACAGCCATGCCCCCAAATCTCCACCAGCCACTCAGACTGCCCTCCTGCCCGGCGCGTTCTGGTGCTCTCCTGGACTCCTCCACCCAACACAGGTCCCACCTGCCCCAGTGTCATGTCCCAGACACAGCTTATCACCTCTGCCACAAGTCTGTTCTACTCCTGTGTTTTGTTTGTTCATTTATTTTTAAAGACAGAGTCTCTGTAATTTAGGCAGGCCTTGAGCTCACCGTGTAGTGAAGGCTGGCCTCTAACTTGCAGCAGTCCTCCTGCCTCAGCCTCCCAAGTGCTTGGATTACAAGTGTGTGCCACCAGGTCTGGTCCCTCTTGTGTTTTTGCTCCTTGGTGAATGCCATCTCCATTTTCCTGGACGCCCAGGCATCCAACCTGAGTGATATCCTCTTCTGTCCTTCCTTGCCTTCTTGCTATGTCCTGTCAGTCGCTTAGCTCTCTCCCTTCACCCGCCTCCATGTTGCCCTTTCTCCCAATGAGGCCTCGTTGCGGCCCACATCATTTACCCAAACTGCCCTCTAACTGAGCTCCTGATGACACTGACCCTTGATGCCCCTCCCCCACCCACCTTTCCCCACTGCCATCTGACATGGACCGTGTGCGCTGTAGCCCAGGGGTTCTCAAGCTTTCTGGTTTCAAGATCTGCCTATACTTTAAAAGTTACCCAGGCCCCCAAAGAGTGTTGGGTTACGTTTATGGAGATTTGTTACCATTTTAGAAAATTTAGCTGAGAATTTAAAAAACATTCATCAATCCCTTACAAATAACAAAATACTCATTACATGTTTGTACAAATAACGTATTGGTGAACAATGATTACCTTTTTCAGACGAGATCAGGCGCATTCAGGGTGGTGTGGCCGTAGACTCTCAAACTAAATTAATGAGATTGGCACTTTTACATTTAGCAAATCTACTTGATGTTTCAAAGAAGATTTCTGAATTCTTACCTCTTTTGGCATGTGATCTGTTGTGATATGTTATCTCAGTTCATGTTTATGAAGAAAATCTGGCTTCCCACAGATATATATTAGGAAAAGGAAAGAGTATTTCAGTAGCCTTTTCAGATATCCTGTAATCCTATCCCTTGGGAAGCTGAGGCAGGAGGGTCACTGAGTTCAAGGCCAGTCTGGGCTGCATAGTGAGTTTAAGACCATCCTGAACTACATAATGAAACCGTGTCTCAAAAAAACAGGACGATAATTATGTGTATCCTTTGATAATACACCAGAAGGCAACAAACGGTAGCCTCTCCCCCTCCCTCCCTCTCTGCCCCTCCACCCCTTTCTCTTGCTTTCTCTGTCTGTGCTAGGAATGGAACTGAGAGGCTCCCATATGCAAGGCAAGTGTTCTAACACGGAGCCACAAGCCCAGCGCCGTGGCTGTGTCTACAAGGCTAATTGTAGATGAATCCACTGCATCCACACATCAGTGGACTTTCTGTCATTTGTTGTTAAAACCCACTGTTCTGTCTGGTACTTTAGGTGGAATTTTCCCTGTCCAGGATCTTGCCATGGGTCATTTGGAAGATACTGCTTCATGGAGTTAACTCAGATCTTCCAAATATTGACACATTATATTATGTGATATTAAAATATTGTATAAGCTGGGTGCAGTGGTGCAGGCCTGTAACCCCAGAATTACGAGAGGCTGAGGCAGGAAGATCACAAGTTCGAGCCCAGCCTGGGCAATTTAGTGACTTAGTGAGACTCTGGCTTAAAATAAAAAAACAAAAAAGGCTGGGAATATAGCCCAGTGTGAAGGCCATAGGCTTACACAAAAAGTATTGTATCACCAGGTGTGGCGGCACATGCCTGCACTCCCAGCTACTCAGGAAACTGAGGTAAGATAATCGCAAGTTTGATGCCACCCTGAGCAACTTAGTGAGACCTTTTCTCAAAATAAAATCAAAAAGGTCTAGGGAAGTAGCTCAATGGGAGAGTGACCAGGGTACCATCACACCCACACAAAGTATCCACTAATAGCACCCCTGATCTCATCAGAAAAATCCTCTGATGCTGAAAAGCTCTCAGACTCAGCGCGGTGGACACAGGTTTTCCAAGATTCTCATTTTTGCTCACTTACTCAACTTTTGTCATTGTTGTTTTCCTTGGCGTGATTTGGTCATTTTGTTCTTTTTTGAGGAAATGTTTGCAAATACTTACAGTCATTTTAAAAATAAAAGTGACGTCCCAGATAAAAGCAGTTAGTTCAGCTGATCACTCATGCTTGCCCCAGGACACCTCTAGGCAGCCGCTGTACTTCGACAGGCAGCAGAAATGCGCGTGACGTACATTTCCCATTGCATTGTGCAGAATAGTAGAGGTGTGGCCTTCACGGTCAAGATCTCAAAACCAGTCATTTGTGTTGCTTCATAAGCTGATCTGTTTTGTTTTTGTTTTTGTTTTTTTGAGATTAAAGTCTCACTATGTATTCAGGCTGGCCTTGAACTCATTATGTAGCCCAGGCTGTCCTCAAACTCATGTCAGTCTTCCTGCCTTAACTTCCCAAGTGCTGGGATTACAAGTGTGTGCTACCACACGTGGCTGAAAATTACCTTTTTAAATTTTCATTGTTACACTATGGGAGTGGATCCTGGTGAGGAACCCTTACCCAGTTCAGTGCCATTGTCTTAATTCCTCCTGGGGCTCCAGAAGTTTTAGCCATCATTGATTTTATACCATTGACTCAACTCTCTACAGCGAAGGGGGTAAGTTATGTCTTAATCTTAGGCAAGTGTCAGAACTACTTTGTCAGGGTTCCCTAGAGGGCGGAGGACCACACTTTGAGAACCACTGCTCTTGTTTCATCTCCTGCGACCTTGCCCCATGCTTGTGCTGTGAGCAGATTTTGGAACTCAGCTGTGCATACCATCTGTGCTGCCCTCCTTCCCTGCTGGGCTTTTGCCCAGGCTGTTCCCTTTGGTCAGGAATTCTATACCCATCAGCCTTTGCGTGGCCAGCTACAGTATCCAGCATCTTCCACACAGGCTGGCTGGCTGACTCTTCGGGGCTCCACAGCTCCCTGTCTGCATCCTGTCGTGGTACTTTGTGGTGTTGCCGTTGTCTGCTGTCCTTAGTTTGGTCATCGTCCATTCGTTCATTCCCTTGTGCCCCACACCGTCGTAGGCACTGGAGATCCTGCCTTGATCGAAACAGACACGTCCTCCTAGGGAGCTGACCTAGTGAAGGGCAAAGGAAGCAGGGAAGGGAACAGGACTGGGGTAGCAAAGGGGGCTGCTCCACATGGTTGGCAGGAAGGCCGCATAGAGGGATGTGGTGCCTGCGGGACGTTCTGGAGGACAAGAGAGAGCGAGCCATTGGATCCTTGGGGGAAGCATTCTCAGCACAGGGAAGAAAAAGAGCAAGTGCAGAGGACTGGAGGCCAGAGTGCTCCTGCCATGGCAGAGGAACACGGAGGCTGGAGCAGCGTGGCTGTGACGGTGGGAGGTGGCGAGAGGTAGAGATGGGGGCGAGTGGGGGCCTGGGTAAAGCCTGGCTTTTACTCTGTCTGAGAGGAGCACCCCTGGAGGGCTCTGAGTGCAGAGGGACACGCTCTGACTCAGGTTTTGCAAAGGGCCCCTCTGGCTGCTGCCGGAGGTCAAGGTGAAAGCAGAAAGACCAGGAGCTAGGATAATCTTGCTGGGAACTGATGGGAGCTTGAACTGAGATTGTGTCAGGGAGATGCTGAGAATTCACACATCCCTTGTCTCCATAGCACTTTCTAGAAGTTCTTGCTGGTCACGAACGTTGGGGTGTTAGGGCAAAGTGATTTATTTAAGGAATTGGCTCACATAATTGTGGCAGCTGGTAAGTCTGAAAGCTGCAGGGCAGGACCTCTGCTGGAGACCTTGGGAAGAGCTGATGTTGCAGCCTGGAGGCAGAATTCCTTTTTTCTCAGAGGGACCTGGGGACTCAGACTCTTTATTGCTGAGCAATATCCCTAGCTTATTTTTTCTGTTTGCTTTGGTTTTTTTTTTGTTTTTGTTTTTCTTCAGGTACCAGGAATTAAACTCATGACCTTCCGCTTGCTAGGCAGGCGCTGTGCCACTGAGCTAAATCCCCAGCCCCATCCCTGATTTAAATATTAATCATATCTAAAAAAAAAAATACCCTTGTTTTGGTGCTGGGATGGTGCGTAGGCCTTGTGCACACTAGAGGAGTGCTTCAGCACTGAACTACATAAAAAGAATCCTCATGGTGACATCTGGACTGGTGTTTGCCCAAACGTCTGGGTACCATAGCCTCGCCAAGTGTCACACAAGATTAATCATCACTAGCTTGGTGGGGTGGCACACACCTATAATCCTGGCATTCTGGGAGGCTGAGACAGGAGGACCACAAGTTTGAGCCCCACCTGGGCAACTTAGCAAGAACCTTTCTCCAAAAAAAAGAAGTGTGTGTGTATGTGTGTGTGTGTGTTTATTATGTACGTATGTATATATAAAGGGCTGGGGATGTAGCTCAGTGTGAAAGCTTTACGGGTTCACTCTCTAGTACAGCAAAAAAAGATTAATTGTCACAGGATCTGTGTGGTCTTTACAGATATCAGTATTACACAGTGTTACGCAAAAAGTCACCAGCCCTTGGTATAGTGAAAGATACACTTACTTCCTAAGCTCTCCAAGGGGAATTGCCCCAGTTACCCTTGATCTCATTTCCCACACTCAGCCGTCGTTCTGCTTGCTGCACCTGTGATCTGGACAGAAGGCAGCTGCCCACCTCAGCTCTGTAATGGCCTTGGAAGTCCTTGAGTCGAGACTTCCTCTCAGTGCTGATGGAGCTTTCTGGCTGGAAGCCGGTCAGGGCCCCAGACCTTCCTGTTAGCTGGCCTGCACTCGCGAGTTTCTGTAACCGTGGCTTGCTGGGATGTCTAATACTTGACACTCAAATCAATGATATTCCTGCTGACGTAGGAAGACTGGCATCAGGAAACAAACGTTGCCTGGTCGTCTTAGCTGGGGCATTTCCCCTAGCAGCTGCCTTACATGTCAGGTTGTCTCCTGGGGGCCTGGGCTCAGGAGGAGCGCGTATGTGATTGGGAAAGTGTCATTGGATTTTGCCTGTGGGGGCTGCTGCTTTGCAGAATTCTATGTTCAATTCTTCTGTCATTCGCTACCTCAGTTGGTGTTGGAACACTGCCTCATTCTGGAATAAATGGTGTCTTACACTCTTGCATGCTAGTCAGCTGCCTTGAGCTCCCTCCCTTTTACAGAAGGGAAGTGATTGTACATTGTGGAGTATCTTTAGAAAAATCCAGATTGCCAGGCTGGTGGTGCACACTTGTAATCCCAGCACTTGGGAGGCTGAGGCAGGAGGATCACCCTGAGTTCGAGGCCAGCCTAGGCTACATAGTGAGACCCTGTCTCAAACAACAACAACAACAAAAATACAGGTTTATTTCTTTCAAGTCAGTACAGAATGCCTGGTAGGGCCGACGCAGTGTTACTTGGGTTTTCACTAACACAGAATAAAACCTCTCAGGAGTCCCATCTTCCCTTCTGAGCTTTGGCTGTTTGGGCTGCAAATGTAGCTGTTTCTTCCCTGAAAGCAGGTGTTAGCACAGGCCTGCCTATGGGGCAAATCTGGCCTTGCCCTGTATTTATAAACAGTTTTATTGGACACAGCCATGTGCCTTCATTTACATTGGATCCCTGGTTGATTCTGTGCCGCAGGAATAGTTGAGTTAGCTGCAATGGAGTCTTTTTGGCCTGCAAAGCCAGAAGTGTTTACCATCTGGCATAACAGGAAAAAGCTTGTTGGCGCTGACCTTCGAAGGTTACACAGTGGGGGCAGAAGAAAGTAATATTTAAGAGGGCAGGCCTTGGAGTCAGATGTGTGGATAGAGTCCTCACTTTCCTGTTACATGTTGAGTAACCCTTATTTGGAATTCCTGGGGCCAGAAGTGGTTTGGACTGTCTCAGAGTTTGGATATTTGTATATACGAAAGGAGATGTATTGGAGAAGGGACCCAAGGCCAAACACAGAACTCATGTGTTTCCCATCTACCTTGTACACACTGCCTGAAGGTAATTTTATACGGTGTTTTCAAGACACCTGCCTTTTTTTAACTGATGGAGGAATTTTTCATTTTTATTTTAAAGAGACAAAAGACAATAAAAACGCGACAGGATTTCAAAACAAGACGATAGGAAATTAACAATAGTTGTTGTATTGCATATCATTATCTTCAAAGTAATGGCTCAGATTACAAGATACAGGCATGCAAGATTAATCAAACAGTATAAGCACTAACTGTTCTTTTCAATGAACTAATAGAAATTAGTAGTACAAGTATCTTACCTATCTTATATATACACATACATATCTTCCTTTTCCTTCCTTCTTTTCTCCTTTCCCCTCATCCCAGTTGTTTTTTCCTTCTGAGCAGTTTCTTTCCCTTTCACTATATCTGTTGTACCTTTTAGATCTTATTTACTCTTTCAGTTTCTTATACGAGGGAGACAATAGGATGTTTACATATGTGAGTCTGATTTATTTCACTGCCATTTGACTGCAACCCTTTACATGAGGTCAGGTGTGGATTTTTCTACTCATAGCATCAGACCGGTGCTCAAAAAGTTTCAGATTCTGGAACATTTAGGATTTTGTATTTTTGGAGGAGGGACACTCAGCCTGTACTAGCTGTGAAGTCTTGGGCAAATTATAAACCACTCTGTACTCCACAAGTAGTAGCTATTATTATTACTATTTCAGACAGGGGCTGTAGCTCAGTGGTAGAGCACTGGCCTGGCATAAACAAGGCCCCGTGCTCAATTCCCAGCCACTAAAAAGATAAAAAAAAATTAGTATTCCTAGAGTGAGGGTCACAAACTATGGGCAGAAATGGTTTATTACATTTGTCCAACATTTCTTAAGTTGCCAGCCTGTGAGTGTAAGATTTTACACAGAAATCTGGATTTCCAGTTTTGTTTGAAAGTCCAGGAGTTCTGGCAGCACTGCCTGTCAAACCCGCCTTCTTTCCCTTACACTTTGCTTGCTTAACGAATTGAATACTTATAATTGGAGAACTCCTACGAAATCCTTCTTAATCTCTGATTTCGGTGTGTGGAGTGTGCCGTTAGTCCCAGCTATTCAGGAGGCTGAGGCAGGAGGATCACTTGAGGCTAGTAATTCCAGGTAACCTGGGCAACATGGTAAGAAACGCATTAAAAGTAAAACAAAACACTGGGCATGGTAGTGCACACCCGTAATCCCTGCACTCTGGGGTGGGGGCTGAGGCAGGAGAATAGCAAGTTCAAACTCAGCCCTGCCAACTTAGTGAGAGCCTGTCTCAGAATTTTAAAAAGGGCTGGATGTAGCTCAGTGCAGTAGTCCTGGGTTCAATCCCTAGTACTGGGAGAGAAAAGAATCATACTACATAGAACTGCAGTCCTACCACACACATCATTAGAACTCAGCCTTCAGAGAGTAGAGCAGTGGCACATGTGTGGTGAAAAAGCTCCCTTGGTGATGTCGGGGTAGTGGTGTAAAACACTGTGCACCCTGACGTCTCTGCGCCCCACTGTTAAAGCTCTCCCAACTTCGCCCGCCGGGTCTCCTGCCAGAGACTCTGCCTCTGCTTGCCCACCCCGTCGCCACTGGCATCTCTTGGAGGCCTGGAGATGCTCCGGAGGAAGGGGTGGTGGTAGTTAGCTTCTGGGAGGGAGCTCTCAAGATGGCCTTCCTGGAGGGGTCCTGCAGCTGGGAGGCCGGCGTGTGGCCTGTGGGCCCCTACTGAGCGCCATCTGCCCTGTCTCTCCCCAGGCTCTGGAAGAGGATTTGAACCAGAAAAAGCGGGAGCAGGAAATGTTCTTCAAACTGAGTGAGGAGGCGGAGTGCTCCGTCCCTACCACGCCAAGCAAGGCGACCAAGTTCTTCCCCTACAGCTCTGCAGACGCTTTGTAACACCCTCGCCCCGAGGGGGCAGGCAGGGCAGCGGGCCGCAGGGCCCTGCCGTCCTCTGTGAACAAGTGACTCCGGATCCTCCTCCCCTCGCTCTGTGCCAGTGTGAATGCAGCCCCCTGCCCGCTGCCACCCGATGTGCACCACAGGCTGCCCGGTGCTTCTGACTTCTCGCTTGCTCGTGGAGGGCGAAGTTACTTATGTGGCACCTTCCCCTAATGTGTCCTCACTGAGCACCACATCCCGTCAAGCTGCACGTGACCGGGGCTCTCAGTGGGGTCAGGGGCCGGGACTGGCCATGCTGCGGTCTCGAGGGCCCTCTTGTTTGCCAAAACACCAGTTTTGCTGTCGGTAGGCACAAAGCATTGCTGATGAAGTCACCGTGCGCTCTGCCTTATTGTGATGCTTGGTTTTCTAGCAGTGCCTTGCAGTGTCAGACAGGAAGCTTAGCAGCACTTCAGTTCCAGCAGAGGCAGGCTGGCAGCCAGCTGCTCAGGGGATGTCCTTGTCCCCCTGGTCCCCCAGTTTGCTTCCTGCTTAAGCCAAGGCTGTGTGCATGTGGGGGAGGAGACAAACAAGGAGCCTGAAGTGTTTGCTCTGCTGTACTTGTATTTCAGGCCGTCTCCCGTTCCCCTCCCTGTGTGTTCACACACACCCACCCCCTGGCACGGTGAGGCTTGCCTGTGAACTGAGCTGCATGTTAGGTAGAGCAGTTGGTGAGCAAAATGCTGAGTGTTGGCACAGAGACCCAGGGAAGGCACAGGCTGCGTCGCCTGTGCCCCCACACAGGATGGGGCATTTGGGGATAAACTCCTTGCAGCCCACCCAGTCTGCAGGCACG
The DNA here is from genome assembly GCF_000276665.1 of Chinchilla lanigera. NCBI lineage: Eukaryota > Metazoa > Chordata > Mammalia > Rodentia > Chinchillidae > Chinchilla > Chinchilla lanigera. The sequence goes on along the minus strand of NW_004955408.1, from coordinate 24,864,306 downwards.
ATGGGAAGGACCTTCCCCTTGGCCTTGTACTCTGTTCAGGAGTTGCACCTTACAGCTCAGACCAAGCCTGGCAGGCCCTTGGCCTCTTCTGGAAAAAAGGCATGGGGGTGGTGTGTGGCACAGGACGCTTCGTGCCCCCGGGAGCCCGGCTGAAGCAAAGCTTCTTGACCCAGTGGACTCCAGGGCCTTGTCTTCCTCAGCCAGCCTCCCAGGACACTGACCCTAAGGCTGCAGAGTGTGTAACCCAATAAAGCAAGTGCTGCAACCAGCTTCACCTTGATTTCCAACTGTTCATGAAAGTAAATATCCAATGTATGCTTTCTAGCTGGATATGGGAGTGCATGCCTGTCATCCCAGCACTCAGGAAGCTGAGTCAGGAGGATCGTGAGTTTGAGTCCAGCCTGGACTACAAAGTGAGGCCCTGTCTCACCAAAATTTATATACATGGGGTGTGTGTGTGGCTATCTACTTAAAAGAATCTACAGTGCTGCTACTGATGGGCATTACTGAGTCTAGTCACTGTTTTGGTTTTTTTTCCCTTGGGTTTTGTTTGTGGTACTGGGAATTAAACCCAGGACCTTCATGCTGAGGTATATCTCTAGCCCTTTTTTATTTTGAGACAGCTACCACTTAAGTTGCCCAGGCTGGGGCTTGAATTTGGGATCCTTTTGCTTCGGCCTCCCAGCCTGACTTTGGGTACTGTTTTGCTGGTGATAGATGGCAGAAACACCCAGGAGGACTTTGTCCTTCCCTACTCCTAAAAGTTAGGGTTTAGTACTTTGTCCTCCTTCAGCAATATTCTGGAAGATTTCTCACCTGGTTATAACTGGATACTTGGGAAGGGTGGGGCAGCCATCAAACAAGGAGAGGGGACTTGGGGCTTGCAAATCTTAAAAACTGCGGTAAAGAAGCTCTCAGCACCAGGGAAAGGCAGTGGCGCTCTTAGCTCAGTGAGCATTTAGCATGCCTGCTTCAGTGTTTGACCCAGGTGGGATGGTTTCAGGTTTCACGCCAATGACACAAGCTAAACAGTTGTCTCTTTCTTTTCTCTCTGGGGCACAGGTGCCAGGGGAAACAAACTGGCAGTAGTGTAACTGCAGTATACACGCCCAATGAGCCCAGGCAAGGCCGCGTGGGTGGACCCTCAGGACCTTGTTTACAACATTTCCTTTTGCAGCCTGCGGGGTGAGCATGAGTATCAGGTGAAATGCCAGTTTCACGGTTCAGGAGAAAGTCTTTGATTGTTCCCTTGTTTGGTTTGTCACTCATATTGTGTGGCCCTTCCCAGAGTTGCTCCCTTCCTGCTCAGGCCACCTGAGCCCTGATACCTGCCCTGGGCCTCTTTGGATGGGGTCTGGCCGGGTTTCCCAGCCTCAGTTGAGCTGATGTGCTGTGCCCAGCACTGAGAAGGCCCACACAGTATTCCTCGTGCCCTGTGCTAACATTTTCCATGTCATGGACAGACGGAAAGGTTTCTCCTTTCCAGTTCATTGTTAGCAGAGTAAATATAACTAACTTATATTTTCTCTTTCTGAAGGATAGAAGTTATTTTTATGTAGTTTCCAAACTTTACATAAAACTTTTGTAAAATGTTCTCTGCAGAGTTCACTGCAAAAATGTAAATATGCTTCTAATAAAATAACAAAGCAATTTGCGCGTGAAGTGGTTCTTTTGGATCGGGGTGGGAAGCAAGGGGCATTTGTATGTTTGCCCATCGGGTGAGGGTTTCCTCTGAGTACAGGTGGCTTTCAGCTCAGACTTTGGGCTTCTGTGCTGAACGAAGTTCTGCTTTACAGAGGGTGTGGGCAGAAGAAGGACAGAGAGAGAAAGCTAACATGTAGTGTAGGGGGAGCTTGTGCCCTACAGACATTTAATAGCCTCTCTTTCTCATTTGACAACAAACATACTCTGACCTCTAAGAATTCTTGCACTTAATAAAGTGAATCTGATTGAATCCTGTCAACAACTTGGGAGGAAAATGTCTGCATTCTCACTTACAGATGAAAAAACGGGCCGAGGCCATAGTCACGCCAAATCTCACAATACTGCAAGTGGCGTCTGTGCAGTTCAAACAGGCTTCCTGCCATTTCTGTCTACACCACATCCCTCTCCCCCAGCTGCCCATTCAACTACTTAAGGACCACACAAACACCTAACTGCTTGCTATCTCTGCCATATTTAAAAGGATTTGTCTAAGCAGAGGGTGGTGGCATATGCCCATGATCCCAGCACTGGGGAGGCTGAGGCAGGAGGATCGTTGTGAGTTCGAGACCAGCCTGGGCTACAAAGAGAGCTTAGGGCCAACCTGAACTGCTTAATGAGACCCTGTCTCAAAAAGACAAAAAAAAAAATTTGTCATGCCTCTCAAATACCATTCAGAGGTTCTTAACCTGGGGTCCATGGCGTCTTTGTACTTGATTGACAAAAGTTGTGGTCTTTAGTTTTTCTGACCTTGAAATGAGAGTCAGCGTGTCCTTTCCTTAAGGATGTGGCCAACAAGCCCCAGTGGTAACACTGCCCCTGACTCTTGCCAGCAGGAATCACAGATATTTCATATCACATCTCGGTGGTTGCAGATATCTCAAGCTATCATATTGATCCACTACAAAGTTATAGTATTTTTCTCAAAAAACCAAAACAACGAGATTTATCTAGCTTGACATTTCTTCTGATCTAAAGAGAAAGATGTCAAGTGGGACATGGTGGTGCACGCCTGTAATCCCAGCCCTCAGGAGGCTGAGGCAGGAGGGTCGGTGTGAGTTTGAGGCCAGCTTGGGCTACATAAGTGAGTTCAAGGCCAGCCTGCACTAACTACATAGTGAGACCCTGTCTCACGAACAAACAATAAGGGGCTGGGGATTTAGCTCAGCGGCACAGCGCCTGCCTGGCAAGCGTGAGTTCGGTTCCTGATGCTGGAAAAAACAAACAAACAAACAAACAAACAAAAAAAAACACAAAAAAGAACAAACAATAAAGAGAAAGATGTCAAAAGAAAACAAGACGTACACACAAGTGCCCAACCCCCATGAACTCAGCTCAAAAAAAGTAAGGAACAGTTCCGTCCAACAGAGAAAATTAGTTTTGCTTCCGGAAAATGTTCCCATGCCCCATTCTATGAACTCTTCCTCTTGCAGCCACTTGGACCTTCAGAACAATACCTTTTCCTCAGCCGGCCCCTGAGCCTTGGTTTTTATTTTTCATGCTCTTTAACATGGACACATTTTTGAGACTGTCAGGCAGAATCAGAAGGCAGACCTTGATGCCACTAATGTACACCTGGTCCAGCTGTGCCACTCAGCCATCTCTGTATGTGACTGTGATGTCGAACATCTGACAATTCATGTTGTCCTCCGCTTCAGTGAGCTTCCCTGTGTGTACTTTACCGGTGTGTCTCACACATCACCGTGTGGCCCTCAGCCTCATGCAGGACTTCACCAATACACTCCTTGACAGGAGGAAAGTTCTTAACCCTTTCCTCAGCTATGCACTCTCCTTCTCCTCCTCCTCCTCCTTCCTCCTGCTTGAGGGCAACTACTCAGGAGATGTGATGGCAGGGTGTGTGGAATGGGAATGGCAAGGCCCTTCTAGTGGTTAGTAGATGTACATCACTGGATCTTATTTATGTGTCACATATAAAACTTTTCCAATATTTTGATACCTGTTTTTCATTATGACTGGTTTTATTTATTTATTTATTTAAATTTTTCTTGGTACTGGGAATCGAACTCACAACCTCCTGCTTGCCAGGCAGGCACCTTGCTGCTGAGCTAAATCCCCTGCCCTCAGTATGATGGTTTCATTTATAATCCACATGCTTCTTACTATGCATTTGAAAATATTCTTCTGAAAAAGGGTTTATATTCTTCATGGAATACAAAAATCAACTAAGAGCCCCTACTGATCGTAGCCCTCCATGTTTTCTGTCTGAGAAAGCTGGTGACCAGCAGGGGGCAGACACAGTCACAGTGTCACGTGGGATTGTGATCTCTTGCTAGCAATGAGGACACTTGATTACTGCCTGGGGGATGCAAATGACTAAGCAATTTCCAGGCCTAGCATTAAGGGTTAGAAGAATGAAGTTCCAGGAATTCAGAAGACTAGGGGGAAAAAAAGTTTAAAAAAATGCATTAGTGGATATGTGGAACTTGGGAAATGAGATCATCCTACATTCATCCTAAGCTCTTAAGTACCAAGTGCTGAGATGCTAAAATGAGCCAGACTGTCATTTTCTTGAACGTGCCTGTCCTAATGGAGAAACAGACAGAAAAGCAGAGACTGACACTGTCTAGAGGAGTCAGGGAGGACTTCCCAGAGGAGATGGTCTGAGTTGTGCTGGATAAACAGTATGTGTCAGAACAACAGGCTCCAGAGACTGGGGTAGAGTTTATAGTAAATGATTTAAAGGTCATGAGGCTAGAGAGGTGGTCAGAGCCAATGAGTTTGTCGGGCTAAGATATCTTTACTCATGGGCAGTAAGAAGGATTTCAGGAGAAAGACAGTTGATATCATGGCCTTAGCAATTCAAGAGACTAGCTGAGAAGGACTGAGATGATACTGAATGAGCACATTGGTCCATAAAGGCTTGAGATTTTAGCGGGTGAAGGGAAGATTGCAGGCTCCATGAGGATAGGGAGTAAGACTTATTAGCTGGCAACTCAGTGTCCACAACCTGCATGGTGCAATGCTAGTGATAATGGTTGCTTAGCTCTGAATAACCCAGAGACCAAAGTCTGAGCTCTGTAGTAAAGAGGTCTTCACTAGATCTGACTACCAGTTATACTGAGCTAAGAACAAAACTGAGAGAACTTCCACTCCAGTGATAGACTAGAAAATTTAGACCAGTTCTTACAATGAAGTAGAAAATCTGGGCAAAACCATTAAACACATCTACTTGAAGGTTTGTGAGAACTATAAAATAGTGAAAAATTACCAGGTCAGAACTCAAGCAAGGATGGAGGCCCAGGAAAGTGACTTTTATAGTTCACTCTGGGAGCATCTACTGATCCAAGAGAGGGTAACAAATGCAGAGCTGAGGTTCCCAGGGCTATGTGCAGAAGGATTGGAGCCCAGGGCCTGCCTGGGCAGAGTAGAAGAGACCCAGATGAAGCTATGCCTTTTGAGTTCAGACCCTAAAAGGCTACACCCATGAATACAAGTTAACAGGCCTCTGGGGACTACTTTATGTAGTTCAATATCTGAACCTCAGATATTGTCCTTGAGTGATTCAGAATTGCCCATGATCACAACCTCCGGGCAGAGGTAAAGGTGAATCCTTTGTGGCTGAGGAAATATCACCTTAGGCTTCAATTATTTCTGTAAACAATTTTACAAAAAAAAATGTCTAGTGCACAATTAAAAAGAATTAGGCACACAGAAATAACAAACTAAAACCAAAAGCAATGGCAGGAGGTCAAGGAGCCAAGTTCAAGTTGGTAAGAGGCACACAGTGTTCCAGGCTAAACAAACTGGGTCCTAGCCTCATAGCCAGAAACCAGCCTAAGCTTTAATGGAACTAAAGATACAGGGATTATTATTGCTGGGATTATCCACTACCCACCATGAATCTATGGCTGGCTTGCCATAAGCAATTTGCAAGTATCAACCCAGGAATTAAACCAAAAAATAGAAAATGAGAAGATGCAACCCTAGACTTCCAGCTCATCAAAGGCAAACCCAGGAGCACTAAGGTAGAACAATTCTTTTTTGTTTGTTTGTTTTTTTCTGGTACTGGAAATCAAACTCACTATGTCAAGCTTGCCAAGCAGGCGCTGTGCCACTAAGCTAAGTCCCCAGCCCCAAGGTGGAACAATTCAAAATCCTGGCAGCATTTACCACTCTCTGAAGCGGTAAAAGCAGAAGTTACAAAGCACATGAATGAAGCTCTATAATAAATCAAATCAGAGATAATTTCTCAGATAACTAAAGAGATGGAGAATCTAATGAAAGACATGCTTAGTGATTCTAGAGCAGATATAGATATAAAAAAAAAAAAAAGCCTAGGAAAATGATGGAAACCATAAATGCCCAACATAGGAAAGAAGTGCAATCCATAAAACAGGTTCAAACAGATATCCATGCGATTAAAAATTCCATTAAAGTATTTGTAGCACAGTGAGCCAATGTGAGGACAGAATATCAGATAGAGAAGACAGGATTGCAGTTAGTGATCAAGAAAAGAAAGATTTCTTAAAAATATCAAGGGACCATGAGAAATCACTCCAACAGCTGCTAGATGATGCAAAGAATAACATAAAATTGATTGGAGTCAATGAAAAAGCAGGAGATAGTCCAAATGACAAAAAAAAAAAAAAAACCTGTTCACAGAATGACAGAAAATTTCCCTGGTAGAGAAAAAGAATTTGATGTATAGTATGTGAGGCATATAGAACTCCAATTAGCTGTGATTGAAAAAAAATCTACTACATATCATAGTCAAGATTCCAGAAATTCAACACAAGGACAGAATATTAAAAGCTGTTAGAGAAAATAAACAAATCACTTATAAAGGAAAGCCCATCAGAACAACAGCAGACTTCTCAACACAAACCCTCAAGTTAAGGAGAGCTTAAAGTATTTCAAGCCCTAAAAGAAAACAATCTCTAACCCAGATTGATATACCCACAAAACTATCTTTCAAAACTGATGGAAAAATAAGATACTGGTATGACAAAGAACACTTGAAGAAATTCATGACTACCAAAGCAGCACTCCAAAAGATTCTGAAGGACATTCTAAAAATAGATAAAGACTACCACTCCATAAACCCCAACAAAATGAATCCACTAAGCAATTAAACAGAGAGGGGTGAAAGGGAACCAACAATAGGAAAATAAAATGACAAGGATAAGTTAATACATATCAGTTATAACCATCAATGTTAATAGTCTCAATTCACCAAGAAAAAGAAATGGACTGGCAGAATGGATCAAGAAACAAGATCCAACAGTATGTTGCATACAAGAAACACATTCAACTCAAAAAGAAATTCATAGACTGAAAGTTAAAGGATGAAAATCAACATTCTATGTGACAAGAACTTGGAAAAAAGCAGGGGTAGCTATTCTATTTGTAGACAAAGTGGATTTCAAGCTGAGACTGATTGAGACAAAGAAAGTCACTAAATCCTTGTACAGTAAAGGGAAAAATCCAAGAGGAAGAGATAACAATCATAAATGTATGTGTGCCAAATATGAGTGCACCCAACTATAATTAAACAAATATTAATGGACATGAAAAATCAAATAAGCACTAATACAATTGTATCAGGGGATCTCAATATTCCACTGTCACAAATACATCAACTAAAAAAAAAAAATCAATAAAGAAATATCAGAACTAAACCAAACTTTTGAACAAATACATTTAGTAGATGTCTACAGAGTGTGCCAACCCACATCAAAATACACATTTTTCTCAGCTGCACATGGGCTGTTCTCCAAAATAGACTATGTACTAGTTCATAGAACATGCTTAAGTAAAATGCAAAGGAATTGAAATTATCCCATGCATATTATCAGACCATAGTGCAATAAAATTGAAAATCAGTGGCAAAAGAAACCACAAGAACTTCATAAACACATGGAAATTAAGTAATACCCTCCTGAACAACCAATGGGTCACAGATGAAATTAAAGAAATTAGAGAGTTTATATAATTAAATGATAATTCCAGTATAACATGCTGAATTTATGGGATGCAATGAAAGCAGTCCTGTGAGGGAAATTTATAGCAGTGAATTCTCATATCAGAGAAAGAGTGAGCTCAAATAAACAGCCTAATGTTGAACCTCAACCTTCTAGAAAAAGAAAAGCAAGTCAAGCCCAAAGCTCATATGAGAGAGGAAATTATAAAGATCAGAGCAGAAATTAATGCATTAGAGACTACGAAAACAATACAAAGAATTAATGAATCAAAGAGTTGGCTCTTTGAAAGATTCAATCAAATTGATAAATCCTTAACCAACCTTATCAATAAAATGAAAGACAAGACTCAAAACCACACAATTAGGAATGAAAAGCGTGAAATCACAACAGACCCTGCAGAAATCCAGGAGATAATCCATATCTGTTTCAAGAACCTCTACTCTAATAAGATGAAAAACACAAAAGAAATGGACAGATTGCTAGATATATATGAATTACCAAAGCTGAATCAAGAAGATATAAAAATCCTAAATAAACCAATATCAATCAAAGAAATCAAAGATGTAATTAAAAACCTACCAACAAAGAAAAACCCAGCCCTGACAGATTCACTGCTGAATTCTACAAGAAATCTAGAGAAAACTCAATATTGCCACTTCTTGGACTTTT
>NW_004955408.1:24739020-24855809 GCF_000276665.1 Chinchilla lanigera | reverse complement strand
AAAAAAAAAAAAAAAAAAAAGAAAGAGAACTACAGGCCTATCTCCCTAATGAACATAGACAAAAAAATCCTCAGTAAGATACTGCCAAACAGAATGCAGCAAATCATCAGGAAGATTATACACTATGGTTCAACATATGCAAATCAGTAAATGTAATGCACCATATTAACAAAGACAGGGACATATGATCATCTCAATAGATGCAGAAAAAGCTTTTTGACAAAATACAGCACAACCATTCATGATTTTAAAAAATCCAACAGAAAATTTGAATAGATGGTCTTTATCTTAACCTGATAAAAGCCATGTAGGACAAACCAACAGCCAACATTATACTAAATGGACAAAACCTGGAAGTTTTCACTCTAAAATCAGAAACAAGATGAAGATGTCCACTTTTACTGTTCTTATTCAATATAGTTCTGGAAGAATTAGCTAGAGCAATTAGACAAGAGAAACAAAATGAGTAAAGATAGGAAAGGAAGTTAAATTATCATTATTTGCAGATGACATGATATTCTAATAGAACACCTCAAAAATTCCACTAAAAAACGTCTAGATTTAATAACTAATTTCAATAGGGTAGCTGGATACAAAGTCAGCACTCAGAAATCAACAGTGCCAGGTGTGCTGGCACATGCCTGTAATCCCAGCACTCCGGAGGCTGAGGCAGGAGGATTGCCTTGAGTGCGAGGCCAGCCTCTCTCACATAAGAAAGTTCTAGGTCAGCCTTTGTGAGATAGCAAGACCCTGTCTCAAAAAAACAGAACGAAACAAACAAACAAAAAAATCAATAGCATTCCTGTACACAAATAACAAACTCACTGAGAGAGAAATTAGGGAAACAATACCTTTAAAATAGCATCCAAAAACAATGAAATACTTAATCAATTTAACGAAGAGAGTGAAAGACCTTTACGTTGCAAACTATAGTACTCCAAAAAAGTAAATCAAAGAGGTTATCAAATAATGGAAAGATACCCCTTGCTCTTAGGTAGGAAGAACCAATATAGTGAAAATGACAATGTTTCCAAAACTGTAATACATATTTAATGCCATTCCAATCAAAATCCCAACAGCAAATCTCACAGAATTAGAGAAAACAATCCTAAAATTTATTTGGAACTCGAATAGACCTAGAATAGCAAAGGCAGTTCTAAGCAACCAAGCAAGGCAGGGGACATCACAATCTCTGACTTGAAATTGTACTATAAAACTATTGTTATAAAAACACACAGTAGCACACTGGCAAAATAACCGGATGTAAGGACCAATGGAACAGATTAGAAGATGCAGAAACAACCTCAGACATACTCATCTGCCTTATCTTTGACATTCACTGGAAGAAATCCTCTTTAATAAATGGTGCTGGGAAAACTGGCTCTGCACATGCCAAAGATTAAAATTGGACCCATTTCTTTCACCATGCACTAAACTAAATTTGAAATGGATCAAATATCTAAATATTAAAGCAGAATATTAAATCTATTGGGAGATAAAATAGGTAAAATTTTTGAAGACATTAGTGTAGGCAAAGACTATGAATAAAACTCTGATTGTACAGGAACTATCATAAATAATCAACAACTGGGATCTCATCCTATTAAAAAGCTTTTGCAGAGCAAAAGAAACCACCAACAGAGTAGAGAGACAACCCATAATGTGGGAAAAAACATTTGCCAGCTGTTCCTCAAAGGCTTACTAGCGAGAACATATAAAGAACTCAAAAAAATCAGACCTCCTGAATTTAAAGACCCAATCCAAAAATGGGCATCTGAGAAAAATACACACTTTTCAGATGAAAAAATATAAACAGCAAAAAAATATATGAAAAAATGTTCAACATCACTTGTCATTCGAGAGATGTAAATTAAAGCAGCACTGAGATGCCACCTCACCCCAGAAAGAATGGCTATTCTCAAGAAATAACAAATGCTGGAGGGGCTGTGCAGAAAAACAAACCCTTCTTCACTTCTGGTAGGAGTGTAGACTGATACAACCACTGTGGAATCAGTGTGGATATTCTTTTAAAAACTAGAATTTGGCTTGGGATATAGCTCAGCAGCATAGCACCTGCCTGGTAAACACGAGGTCCTGAGTTTGATTACCAGTAACCTCCTCTCCCCCCAAAAAACCAAACCAGAATTAGAGGTCCCATTTGACCCAGTGACTCCCCTTCTAGGTATCTTCCCAGAAGAATTAAAAATATCATACTACAGCAATATATATGTTTACAGCAGCACAATTTGTAATAGCTAAATCTTGGAAATAACACAAATGCCCATCAAACAAGGAACTGATAAAAAAGATGTGGTATTTTTATACAATGGAGTATTACTCAGTTGTAAAGAAAGATAAACTCGAGACTTTTATAGGTAAATGGACACAACTTGAGACCATACTCATAAGTGAAATAAACCAGATGCACATGTGTAAACATCATACTCTCTCCCAGGTGTAAGAAGCTGAAAGAGTAAATCAGATCTAAAATGTACAAATAGATATCGTGAAAAGGAAGAAACTGTTCAAAAGGAAAGAGAAGCTGGGATGGGGAAAGGAGAAAAGAAGGAAAGGAATAGCAAAAAAGAAAAAATATTTATATATGCACATACACAACAGTTAAGATAGTTATACTACTAATTTCTCTCAGTTCATTGAAAAGAAAGGTTTGTGCTAACATTGTTTAGACAATTTAATGCCTATATCTTGTACTCTCAGCAACTAATTTAAACATAACAATATGCAATGCATTAACCATTATTACTCTCCTGTTATCTTGTTTTGAAATTTTATTTTGTCCAATTAAAATAAAATTTTAAAAAAGCATAGTATGACCCTGACTTTAAAAAAATCCCAAAAGAAAACATCTAACCTAGACACATATATCCTGCAAACTTTTTTTTCAAAATTGACGGAGAAATAATGTATTTCCATGACAAAGAGCAACTCAAGAAATTCATGACCCTTAAACCAGCACAGAAAAATTTCTCAAAGATATCCTAGAAAGAGACAATGAATACACCAATACAAAAGAAAGAAAAATGTAACAGAGTGAATACACCAGGCAGGATGAGCAGATAAGTGGCGAGGGATCAGCAGGAAAATAATGCAATGACAGGAATAAGTCAATACCTCTCAACTCTCATTGTGAACAGCCTCAGTGTCCCACTCACAAAACACAGAGGCTGGGCATACAGCTCAGAAGCACAGCACCTACCTTGCAAGTGCAAGGTCCTGAGTTCGATTCCCAGTACCCAAAACAAAACAAAAGAAAACACAGATTGGAAGAATGGATCAAGAAACAAAACCAATGATATACAGTATGCAAGAAACACACTCAATCCAAAAAGAAATACACAGATTAAAAATCAAAGGACAAAAAAAGTATTCCATGCAATACAAATGCAGAAAAAAAGTGGGACTAGCTGTCCTAATTTCAGACGAAGTGGATTTCAAGCCAGAACTGATCAGAAGAGGCAAAGAAGGTCACAAGATACGGGTTAGGGGAATAATTAGAAAGAGATAATAGTTATATACGCAAGGAACGCTGATGTACCCAACTTTGTAAAACAAATTCTACCAGACATACAAATCAGATAAACACATGATTATAATGGGAAAGCTCAATGCCCCAATGTTATAAATAGTAGATCAACTAGAGAAAAAAACATCAACAAAGAAATATCAGAGTTGAACCAAACCTTTGAACAAATGGACTTCTACAGTGTGTACCACTGAACGAAAACGGAATACACATTCTTCTCAGCAGTGCACAGGACTTCCTCCAAGACAGACCACATGCTAGCCCATAAAGCGCACTTAAGTAAATGCAAAAGAACCGAAATTACCCCTTGCATATTATCAGATCATAGTGCAATGAAACTAGAAATCAATGGCAAAAGAAAACACAGAAATTATCCAAACACATGGAAATTAAAGAATACTGTCTTGAATAATCAGTGGATCACAAAAGAAATCAAGGAAGAAATTAGACAGTTTCTAGAATCAAATGATAATGCCAATGCAACCTACCAGGACATACGGGACACAATGAAAGCAGTCCTAAGCAGGAAGTTTATAGCTCTGACTGCCCATATCACAAACACAGTGAGCCCAAATAAATAACCTAATGATGAACCTCACGGTTCTGGAAAAACAAGAACAACCCAAACCTAAGCTAATACAAGGAAAAAAAATTACAAAGATCAGAGTAGAAATTAATGAAATTGAGAAAAAAAAACCTACAAAGAACCAGTGGATCAAAGAGATGGTTCCCTGGAAGAATAAGGAAATTAGACTACCCTTGGCCAATCTTACCAAAAAAAGGGAAAGAAAAGGTCTAAATCAATTCAACTAGAAATGAGAAAGTTGCAATAGCCATGGAACTGACTGAAATCCAGAAGATTATTAGTAACTACTTTGTGAAGCTGTACTCTAATAAAATGTAGAATTCAGAAGAAATGGATAGATTCCTAGATACATATCGACTACCAAAGCTGAACTGAGAAGACAGAAGAACCTTGTATAACCCAATATCAGGCAATTAGATTGAGGAAGTAATAAAACCTACCAACTAAGAAAAGCCAGGTCCCAATGGATTCACTCCCAAATTCTACTAGAACTTTAGGGAAGATCTAATGACAATACTCCTTCAACTCTTCAACGAAATCAAAAGAGAAGGAGGATTCCCAAAGTCACTACTGGCAGCTAGCACTACCAGAAAAAGACCCAATCAAAAAAAGGGAAGTGTAGGCCAATCTCTTTAACGAACATTGATGCAAAAACCTTCAACAAGGTACTGGCATACAAGATGCAACAAATCATCAAAAATATCATACATCATGACCAAATAGGATTCATCCCAAGGATGAAGGGATGGCTCAACATATACAAATCAATAAATGTAGTACATCACATACACAGAAGGGCAAAACCCACATGATTATCTCAGTTGATGCCAGAAAAGCCTTTGACAAAATCCAATATCCATTCATAATAAAAACCTGAAAAACTTGGTATAGAAGGACTTTATCTCAATCTGATAAAAGCCATTTATGACAAACTAATGGCCAAAGTATTAAATGGGGAGAAGCTGAAAGCTTTCCTTCTAAAATCAGGAACAAGATAATGATGCCTGCTATCACTCCTACTGTTCAATATAGTTCTCAAGACAATATCGAGAAAAATAAGAGGGATATGTACAGGAAAAGAAGAAGTGAAATTATCGTTATCTGCAGATCACATGATCCTCTGCATAGACTACCCAAAAAATTCCACTGAAAGGCTCCTAAAATTAATAACCAAATTTAGTAGCATAGCAGGATCCAAAGTCACCACATAAAAATCAACAGTATTCCTGTACACAAATAATAAACTTGCTGAGAAAAAAATTAGGGAAACAATACCTTTCACAATAGCATCAAGAAACAAGACAGGCGCATTCAGCTACCTGATGTTTTATAAAGGGACTTAAACTTATACTGGAGAAGAGATAGCCTCTTTAACAAATGGTGCTGGAGGGGCTGGGGATTTAGCTCAGCAGCACAGCACCTGCCTGGCAAGCGCAAGGTCATGAGTTCGATTCCCGGTACCGTAAAACAAAACAAAACAAAACAAAACAAAACAAAAACAAAAACAAACAGTGCTGGGAAAACTGACTATATGCAGAAGATTGAATCTAGACCCATATCTCTCACCATGTACTAAGGATCAAACATTGAAATATTACAGAAACACTTAATGTGCTAGTAGATAAAATAATAAAACTCTTGAAGAGAGGCATAAGTAAGGACTTTCTAAATAGAATAAAATTAAAAAGCTTCTGAACAGCAAAGGAAACAAGCAACACAGTGAAGAGGAAATCTACAGAATGGGGAAAAATTTTTGCCAACTATTCCTCAGTTAGTGGACTTATATCTAAAATATATCAAACGCCTGTAATTCCAGCACTCAGGAGCTTGCAGCAGGACTGCTGTGAGTTCAAGGCCAGCCTGGACCACATAGTGAGTTCAAGGCTAGCCTGAACTACATAGTGAAACCCTGTTTCAAAAAACCAAACAAAAAAAACCCAGATAGATAGATAGAGAACTAAAATAAATAAATAAATAAATAAATAAACAAACAAACAAACAAACAAATGACCCAATCAAAAAATGGGCCACTGAAATGAATAGACATTTCTCAGAAGAAATACAAATGGCTAATAAATACAAGAAAAAATGTTTAACATCCCTGGGCACTAGAGAAATGCAAACTAAAACAATGCTGAGATTCTATCTTAGTCCAGAAAGAATGGCTATTACCAAGAAATCAGAGAATAACAAATGCTGGTGAGGAGGCTGGGGGTTTGGAGGGTAGGATACGGAAGGGTAGGGTAGGGCCGGGTAGGGGTAAGCTTTCTTTATTGTTGGTGAGAATGCAAGCTAGTACAATTATTATAGAAATCAGTATGGAGATGTCAAAAACTAAAACAAGAAATTCCATTTGGCCCAGCTATTCCCCTCCTACGTATCTTCCCCAAATAATTAAAGATATCACATTACAGTGATACATGCATGCCCATGTTTATAGCAGCACAATTCACAATAGCTAGATCTTAGAAGCAGCCTATATGCCCACAAACAGTTGAGTAGATGAAGAAAATGTATTTATATAAAATGGAGTATTACTCTGCCATAAAGGATAAACTTGAGTCATATATAGGAAAATGGATACACCTTGAGACCATAATGTTAAGTGAAATAGACCAGACACACATGTTTAACTATTGCATGGCTTCTCTTATTTGACAAACAAAAATATAAATACAGAGCAAAATAAAAGATAGTAAGAAAAACAAGAGGTGGAGGGAGGGGGAAAAATGCAGCAGGAAGGGAAAGGAAAGGGGACATAAAAAGAATTAAGATGTGTTATGTACATGACCCAACTCCTCACGGTGAATGTTACCTTTATGTACTGCAAACATGTACCAATAAAAATTAAAAAAAGAAGTCTGCAGGGGGAGGACTGCAGGTTCAAGGTCAGCCTGGGCAACTTAGTGAGAAATATAAAAACATAAAAAGGGATGGGGATATAGCTCAATGTCCCCCAGGTTCAATCCCCAGTACCACAAAAACAAAACAACAAAACTCTGAAACAACACACAGATGAAAACCCCACGCAAACTTTATTGTGATGAGCTGCAGAGATCTTAGGGGGTTTGTTACTACAGTACTATCCAGCCTACCTTGACACAGTCCATGTCTCCTCCATTTCTGCCACTTCGCAGCTCTCCTCCCCGACACACTAGGTTGCCTCTGTCTCCTCCAGATGTGTGCAAAAGGAGTTAGGGAGGGGAAGGAAGGAGCATGTAGTGGCTGCTGTGTGTGTGCCACCAGATCTCCTGCCCCCCCCCGTGCTGTGCTTTAAATCCACAGCCTTTTTTGTACACGCTAAGCACATGCTTTACCACTCAGCTACACCCCGTGGCCAGATCTCCTTTAATGGTTTGCCTCATTCCTAGCTTGTGGTTTTTGCTTTTTACAGTCCATATGTTAGACTCTTCAAAGATCTGTTTTTGGCCTATTAGAGCCTCTTTACCCACAGGCAGTGAGAGGCAGAAATGCCTGGGAATGTACATCCACCTACTCCGAGACAGGTCCTGGCCAGCGACTGAGTAGAGTGGGAGTATGAAAGCCCAGCTCCCTTGCAACAAGTCAAGACAAACTCTGAGGCATAATTTACACTCTGAAGATTCCCTATGGCTTCAGGCTGAAGCTCCCCTCCCCATGGGACTCTGTTTGAGACTGCACCCTTGTTTGTGAGTCCCCTCCCTAATCCTTTTCATTTTCCAGTTTCTCCCAGAAGCATTTCCTGAACAGATTAATTGCAGACAAATTCTCAGTTCATAGCCTGCTTCTGAAGAACTCTACTTAAGACATTTGGAAGTGTTAATGGTCCTGACCAATGGACTCTGAGGATGAGATCTAGAAATGTGGTCATGCTGACTGGATGGCAGTAAGGATGCTGTATGCTGTCCCAGCGCTATGACTAAAACATTAGCCTGCAGTCATTTAGAATTGAACACAGTTGAAAAGAGCTGTATTGACTTGTGCAATACAGAGGAAGCAATAATTTAAAGGACTACAGAATTATTTATTGTTGGTGGGCATTATTGATTTTATGAAAGAGAAAAAATAGGCTCAGGTCCGATAGTTACTAATTTAAGGCAAGATGTGAAAGTCAGACCTCTTTTAGCAGCAGCGTTTAAAAAGACTATCGTCGATCTAGTAATCCCATTTACGGACATTTACCCCAAAAGATTTGAAATCAGTGTGTCAAGGACATCTGCACTCCTACTCATTCCAGCACTATTCACAGTCTCCAAGTTATGGAAGCAACTTAAATACCCATCAACAGATGAATGACAAATGACAGACATATACACACACACACACCGTGGAATTCTATGCAGCCTTAAAAAGAAGCAAATTCTTTTCTTTGAAACAACATAAGTGGAACTGGAGAACATGGTGCTAAGTGACATAAGCACAGAAAGACAAACACTGCAGGTTTTCTTACGCCTGGAATCTAAAACAACTGAACTCAGAGAAGCAGAGAACAGAATGATGGTTATAGAGGTAGTGGGAGCAAGGAATATAATAATAAATGTCAAAGAGTACAAAATTTATCTTAGTTTGTTGAAAAGAAAGTTTTGTGTTCTATCTGTTTATTTTTTCTTTGTAAAAATCTTTTTTGGCCTATGTCTTGTACTCAGAATAACTACTTTGAAGATAATGATATACAATGCCTTAACTACTGTTACTCCCTTATGATTTTGTTATGTAATTTTATTTTTTCATAAAATTAAAAAAATCAATCTAAAAACCAAAAGTTAAATGGATTGTTTCTGTTATTTGAGAAAACTAAAATATAAGTAAATGAAAGAGGAAGATAAAAGAGACGGTAGGAAACAAAGAGGCAGACTTTTGGGAGATGCGGAAGGGGGTTCAGGAAGGAAAATGGGGAATAAAGACCTTGAAATGACCAAGATATGCTACATAAATGTACCAATTCCCCAAAATGAATGCAGCTATTATGTATTGCAAACATATATTAATAAAAGTATTTTTAAAAGAGCATTTGAGGTGGTGGATATATTAATTAGCTTGATTTAATTAGTAGTCCATGTTGTATTCATATATCATAGTATGACTTTACACTCCATAAATACAATTATAAACTGTCAATTTACAATAAAATAAAATTTAAAAGGACTGTCATCTACTGCAGCTGGAAAGCAAGTTGTGCTGGAGACCAGGTGCAGGGCTGTACTGTAAGAGTAATAAAGCTTCAAGGACGGCTAACTTTTTACCCTCTGTAGGTCCTCCTTTAAAGTCATGGAACCCGAGACTTGGGATGGGGATATCTAGGGAGATGCTTTTAAGAACAAGTAACTCTTAGATCCGCTTGAACACTGAGCAGGCAGTAGTGAATCACTGTCCCTTATTTGCCCTCTCCTTTCTTTTTAATTAATTAATTAGCCTTTTTCTTTCACAGACTATGCACGGACCTATGCAGGGACCTGAATTGAGGCAGACGCCCTGCAAAACACTCTCTGCCTCCAAGATCTCTCAACACTGGTCAAGGTGGTGCGTGCCTGGAGTCCCAGCTACTGGGAGGTTGAAGGGGGAGGATTCCTGCCAGCCTAGGAAACATAATGAGATCCAGTTTATCATTTGACAGGCTACAAGGAAGCATCCCAAAGAAGAGGTGGAGACTTCAACTACTTGCCCACACCAAAGAAGATTTTTTTCTTTTTCGGTATGGGGGGTTGAATCCAGGGCTTTCACACTGAGCTACAGCTGCAGTCCTTTCTTTTTTGTTTTGAGACATGGACTTGCTAAATTGCCTAGACTGGCCTCCAACTTGCAAAACTCCTACAGAGTGCTGAGATTATAAGTATGTTCCACCACATCTGGGCAGAGCAGGTTCTTGACTTGTCACATAAAAAGATTTCAAGCTGGGCATGATGGTGGACCCCTGTAATTTCAGCACTTGGGAGGCTGAGGCAGGAAGATTTTGAGGCCAGAAACCACAAGTTTGAGGCCAGCCTGGACTATACAGAAGATCCTGCCTCAAAAGAAGGAAAGAAGGAAGGAAGGAAGGAAAGAATAAAGAAAAAAGACAGACAGACAGAGAGACCATTTCAGGAGATGTGGGATATGGGCAAATGCCCATGATTTTGTTTTGTTGAGACAGGGTCTTGCTATGTAGTTCAGGCTGGTCTTGAACTCACTATATAGTCCAGGCTGGCCTCAAACTCATGGTGATCCTCCTGCCTCAGCCTCCCGAGTCCTGGGATTGCAGTGGGATTATAGGCATGAGCTACCACCACTCCCGGCCTTAAGGACATGTCAGTAGACAGGTATAGATAAATTTATTAGGGGGAGTTAAAGAAGTACTTCTCAGAGAAAAAGTGCAGGTATTCAAAAAAGCCACTTATTATGGTCTGTGAGTCAGATGTTTAAGTGGTCCTCAGAGTTATCTAGTATGCATATTCCTAGTGATTACCAGGTTACCTGCTAGTGGGCTAGGTTAGGATGCAAACTATTTGCATGTGTTTGAGGTTTAGAGATATGGTACCCAATCAATAGTGCTATTTCCATGAGGGTGGAAGTCTGTGGAACTTGTGACTCTATAGTACCAGAAAGCAGGTCCAATTTACAGGTCAAAGGCAGAGGCCAGATTTGTGGGCTTATTCTATCTTTTAAGACTCATAGGAATTTGTTTTGTTTTGAGATGGGGTCTCACTATATAGTCAAGGCTGGCCTTGAACTCACTATGTAGTGCAGGCCAACCTCATACTTGTAGTAATTCTCCTGCCTCAGCTTCCTGGGTACTAGGATTACAGGTGTGCACCACCACATCCAGTTTAGGAATTCTGGAGTGACTTTCCTAGAAGGGACTAAAGATGCAATATAACTTTGGGTACCTTTGTATCCTGAAGCTAGATTTGTTAAAAGTACATTTAAATGCACATTTAAAGTATATTTTTTTAGAGTACATAGTTTTTTTTTTTTTTTACATTGTGATTTTCCTTTCTTTTTTCTCTCTTACCTCATTTTTGTTGTTGTTGTTGTTGTTTGAGACGAAGACTTGCTGTGTAGGCCAGGTTGGCCTTCAACTCATGATGATCCTCCTGTGTCTACCTCCCAACTGCTGG
This sequence comes from Chinchilla lanigera, assembly GCF_000276665.1. Taxonomy (NCBI): domain Eukaryota; kingdom Metazoa; phylum Chordata; class Mammalia; order Rodentia; family Chinchillidae; genus Chinchilla; species Chinchilla lanigera. The sequence goes on along the minus strand of NW_004955408.1, from coordinate 24,844,606 downwards.
AGTTACAGGTGTGCACCACTATGCCTGGCTTATTTTACCCTATTAAAAAATCCCCCCAAAACTCAATCATGGTGGTTCATATCTATAATCCCAGGTACTTGGGAGGATAAGCCAGGAGGACTGTGCATTCAAGGCCAGTCTGGGATCCTAAGTGAGTTCAAGGTGGTTTGGCTGTGTATTCCAAAGGAACCTACATAATGTCACACTGATCCACTACACTAAGTGGACCTGATGAGCAGGAAGTGGCCATTACGCCAGGTGTGATGGCGCATGACAGTAATACAAGATACTTCAGAGGCTGAGGCAGAAGGATGGCAAGTCTGAACCCAACCTGGGCAATTTAGCAAGACCCTGTCATAAAATTTTTATTTTATTTATTTATTTTTTTTTCTGGTACCGGGAATCGAACTCATGACCTCGCGCTTGTCCTGCAGGTGCTGTGCTGCTGAGCTAAATCCTCAGCCCCTGTCAAAAAATTTTTAAAAAGACTAAAAGAAAAAAAAAAAAAAGAGAAGAGACTGGGCATGCGGAGCACATCTGTAATGCCAGCACTCTGGGAGGCTAAGGCAGGAGTATCCCATGTTCAAGCCCAGGCTGAGCAACTAAGTGATTTAATAAGAACTTGTCTCAAAATAAAAAGTAGAAAAAAAGGGGGGCTGGGATGTAGCTCAGTCCACAAGCTCTGGGTTCAATACTCAGTACCACACACACACACACACACACACACACACACACACACAAAGGGCATGGTGGCATATTCCTGTAATCCCAGCACTCTGAGAGACTGGGGCAGGAAGATCCCAAGTTTAAGCCCAGCCTGAGAACTAAGCAATTTTGTGAGATCCTGTTTCAAAAAATAAAAAATAAAAAAAATAAAGAGAAAAAGAAAAAGAACTAGGAACGTAGCAAAAGTCCTGGGTTCAATCACTAGGACTGAAAAAAACTAGTGGGAAGGTGCTGGGGATATATCTCAGTGGTAGCTCAGTTGCAAGGGCACTTCCGGTTCCATTACCAGTATCACACACAAAAAAGTTGCAATTACTCCCATTGTAATGATATGAAGTATGCTACAGAGACTGGAAGATAAGCCACTTGCTATAGTTTGGATAAGGTTTGAGGTTTCAGAAGAGGTTTGAGAAAACACATCAAGGTTGCAAAATTCTTTTCATTGGCTCCCCTTGTGCCCCATTTGTAAGCACCATCTCCTCCACTCCAGGATAAACCAGAGGGCGACAGGCCAGCACAAAGGCTGCGGCTGAGAGGAACTATGGTCTGTTAAACCAGAATTCATGACTGAACGATCTCTGAAATAAAAGGGTTTACTTGGCCATTACTGATGGAAACCAGAAAACAAAAGAAAGGATGAGATCCAGGGACAAGTTCTTAGAAGTTCTAGCAGCAAGACTAGACAGCATTTGGAAACATATCCACTGGACCTGGAGCTAAGAATACATTTCTAATGAAATTTGGGAAAGGAAAAATTAAATTATGTTGTAGTCAGGGTTTTCAAGGGAAACAAATAAAGGACACATAATTTATAGGATTATTTTATAATATTCACCCAAAGAGTCAAATGCAAAAGAGGACAGGAGATCTGTCCATACACTAGAGACCCAAAGAATCTAGCTGAGAGCCTGGATCCCACGACAATGTCCCGCATAAGTCCAGCTGAAGATCTAGAGCCCAGGGCAATGTCCTTCATGAGTCCAGCTGGAGGCCTAGAGCCCACGACAATGTCTCATGCAAGTCAGTACCAAGGATCTCTGCTGGGAAGGCCGAAAGGTAAGTGGTGGTAGCTAGAAAGTCTGTGCCAGCGGGGTGAAGGACCTGTATATATACATATATATAATTCATATATACAATTCTTATTGCATTCATTTCTGCACCCAGCCAGCAGGCTGACAGATCTACACTGGAGCCAGGAAGTGATGCTCAAAGTAAGGATCAGAGCTCTCTGGAAAAGAATCGCAGCCATCCTCAGTGACAACAAGAATCTGAGCTCCTCCAGTGATGAGAACAGCTGAGTTTATATCAGGAAACCCTGCATGACAAGCTTCTCCAGAAGAATCAACAGCACACCCCCTTCCCCTTCAGTTCTCTTTTTATGCTGTTGGCAACAAACCTCAGGTGGGCCTTCCACACCCAGTACCACAATGATTCCATTCAGCTGAGTGTTACAAATTGACCACCAGCTGTCAATCCACCACAATCCACCCCTGGTGAATTTGATAATCCAGACACACTTCCTTAAACCATATCTCCTGTGGCAGATTTCGGACAAGTTAACATGTCCTGGTCTATTCAGATTTACATTAATGTAACAATTACATATATACAATTCTTATTGCATTCATTTCTGCTCCCAAAGTATTCAAAGAGTGATCAAAATTCAAGGTAAAAAACATAATACTTTGACTAATTAAGGTGATTACAAACATGTGTCTAAAAACTGTATTAAAATAATATTAAAAAACTATTACAATCACATTGCTTCCCATTAACTTTTAACAAAAGGGCAAGGCAACACTAAAATACAGGAATCTCCTGAATTTCAGATACACTCTTCCCTTCAGGTGGAAGCCTTCAGATCATTTTTCCATTGTCTTGTTTCTTGTCAATGGCCATGTACTCCTGTGTGTCATCCTTGCAACCCACAGTTCCGCCGGAGCCTTCCCTCTGGCCAAATGCTTCAAATCACCTTGCTGGTTCTTTGCTCTTAATTTCCAACATAGATCTAGCCAAAAGCTCTCAACAGTGATGACACCACCATCCCAACTGCACTGAAATTTTTCTGCTACCCAGGTAATATCTCTAAACACAAGCAAAATGCAGACCAACTTCCTGCCAAAGTACAACACATACCACCTGGGACTCAGCAGCCATGCAGTCCTTCTAAATAGAAGCTTCCTGAGCCTCATTTTAGCTGGTAGCATTTCCATCAGTAGTCTGATTTTCCAGGCTCTGACCAGAGTCTACCATAGTTTACAGCATATGGGGGCTGCCTCTTTAGCCAGTTTCTCAAGACATTTTCCAGGTTAATTCCCAAGGCTTTTAAGCATGGTCAGGTAATACCACAGCAATGACCCCACTCTCCTGGTACCAATTTCTGTGTTAGTTACTTTTTTCATTGCTTGGACAAAATACCAGATGCCCAAAATTACGGACGGAAAGGTTTATGTTAGCTCACAGTTTGTACAGGCTTCAGTCCATAATCAGCTGGCTCCAAGGCAGGGTGGGGTGGCAGAGGGGCAACAGTTCATAGAGAGGAAAGACACCAAAAGCAACAAGAGCAAACTGGGATGGGAGGAGCTTCTTTTTCTCTCTTATATTGTATGCCAGCTACCCACTCTAGGGCCGGTGTAGCATTCACACCATTGATCCCAGCACCAATCACAAACTCTTGATTCAGCTGCCTCTGAAAAGCTCGCCCCGTCCCTGACCCCTGGAGGCTTTAGGGGGATATCCAGACACAAACCATAACAAGTTACTTACATTGATCTTGCTCTGCATGTAAATAAGAGGCAGGATGTTGTTACTTGGAAATGAAGTAAAACCTCAATATTCTTGTCCTTCTACATAATATATCTGGATTCAGAATACCCAAGACAGTTCAAAACACAATACTTTAATATGTCACCCATATGAATACCTTCAACAATATTCATAAGAAAGGGAGACACAAAGCCTTCCTAGCATTGTCTCACACAATCTCTGTGGGTCATGACTGACTTAGGTGGGTGGTTCCTGCTTTCAGTCTCTCAGAGGTCAAGACTGCTGCCATTAGCTGGGTGTGGTGGTGCATGCCTGTAATCCCAGCACCTGGGAGGCCACCTGGGAGGCCACTCTCATTGTTGAGAGTTCGAGACCAGCCTGGGCTACAAAGTGAGCTCAAGGCCAGCCTGAACTGCATAGCGAGACCCTGTCTCAAAAAGACCAAAAAAGCAAACAAACAAACACTGCTGCCATCATTTGGATGTGGAACACCCCTAGTGGCCCATGTGTTAGAGGTCTGGTGCTATTGGGAAATAGTGAAACCTTTAAGAGTGGGGCTAATTGGGAGGTGTGAGGTCACTGGGGCCACACCTGTGAAGGAGTGGTGGGGCCTGGCTGTCTTCCTTTCTTTGATTCATAGCCACCACGAGGTGAGCAGCTCTGCTCCACCACATGCTCCCTGACATGACGTGGTGCCTTGCCACAGGTCTAAAAGCAACAGGGCCAACTGATCACACGGCTGAAGTCTCCAAAAATGTGAGCCAAGGTAACCCTCTTTTCTTTATAGGTTTGTTATCTCAGGTGTTTGTTATAGTATGTTGGGCACCTCTTATATTAAATTTTGGGAGAGGTGCCCAACATGACCAACACACGTGCTGAATGGGGCTGTGGTCCCATGAAGGCGGGACTGGGGTCGGGGAGCTGGCTCACTAGGAGGCCTGAAAAGTTAGTGCTGCTTGTTGGCAGGTGGCCTCTCTTCCTGACCACCTGGGCTTTTCTACAGCGCTGCTTGATTATCCTCATGACATGGTACACATTCCAGGGAGACAGACAGACAGACAGAGACAGAGAGAGCCCATAGGTCTCATATGATCTAGTCTTAGCACTTATATCTCATCACTTCCACCATATTATTTTTCAGGAGAATTTTTTTTTTTTTTTTTTGTCTTTTTGAGACAGGGTCTCACTGTGCAGTCAAGCTGGCCTCCAACTCACTTATGTAGCCCAGGCCGGCCTCAAACTTGAAACAATCCTTCTGCCTCAGATTCCCAAGTGCTGGGATTACAGGCGTGTGCCACTATGCCTGGCTAGAAAATTTATTTATTTAATTTTATTTATTTTTTATTTTTGTCTTTTTTTGAGACAGGGTCTCAGTATGCAGTTCAGGCTGGCCTTGAGCTCACTTTGTAGCCCAGGATGGCCTCGAACTTACAACGATACGCCTGCCTCAGCCTCCTGAGTGCTGGGATTATAGGCGTGTACCACCACGCCCGGCCCAGCTGGAAAATTTAATATAAATAATTATTAATGCTGGGCATGGTGGTGCATTCATGTAATCCGAGCTCCTGGGAGGCTAAGGCAGGAGGACCATAAGTTGAGGCCTAGCATAGGCAATTTGGTAAGACCCTGTCTCAAAAAGGCCTAGGGGTACAGGTGAGTGGTAGAGAGCCCTTGGGTTCAATCCCTAATACCAAGCCACACCCCCTCATACACACACACACACACACACACACACACACACGAATAAGAGGTAAAGACAACTTTAAATAACAGTTATATGGAGCAGCCTGTAATTTTAGGGTTGAGGCACATTACCCAGAGAGGAAGGAACAATCTTAAAAGAGTCCCCTCTTTTACCATCTTTAGGCTAAGATTTGGACCTCCCTAGAGAGAGGGTGGTCATGGCCCCCTAAAGGGTGAAGTTTGCTGAGGTGCTACAGCTGGGGCTGGTAAGCACGACAAAAATTGACCACTGAGGAACCACTGAACTCACTAAACCTGCCAGCCCCCTTTGTGTGTGTGTGTGTGTGTGTGTGTGTGTGTGGGTGTGTGTGTGTGTGTGTGTGTGTGAGAGAGAGAGAGAGAGAGAGAGAGAGAGAGACAGAGAGAGAGACAGAGAGAGAGACAGAGAACAAGAACATATGCATGCATACAAGAGGGACAGTTTTGCAAACCCTTCCCTGCCATGGGTCACAAAAGTAAGAAGGGAAAGAAAATACACTGGAGCCAGCACCAGAAGCCCCTTCATTTTTTTGTGTTCCTGGTGGTCTCTACTGATGAAGTAAATCAGTGCCAGCCAGCAGAGGAGAAATATTTACAGGGTCCTGCCTCAGTATCTTAAAGCATGGCAAAGGGAAGTAGATTTGGAGCCAAGAAGCTGTAAATTGATTACAGGCACATATACATGCTGCTACAGAAAAATTGATATATTTGATTCTGGAGTGCCATCTTATACTACTTTGGCTGTTGTCTTATACACATGGTATATACACTGTTCAGCCTTTGTACTACCTAAATGATTCTGCAACGTATCAGGACCTCAGGGTCCTTGTTAAGGGAACATGGACTAGTACAGTACTTCGTTGTTAACATATATTGTAAACCTTGGCGTACAGATTCTGAAACTTTGGGGGGAAATATGCCTCCAGGTCTTCTGTCTTTGACTATGCTCAAACCTGATGACTATCTGGTATCAAGCTTGAAGCAATAAGATACCTGTGCATCTAAGTACTTGTTTGAGAAGAGGCTAGAGTGAGGAGATAAGCCTTGGCTCAGCTTGCATAAGGCTTCTACCACAAACATGACTTTTTTGTTTTGCTGTCCTAGGGCTGAACCCAGGACCTCATGCATGCTAGGCAAGCATTATACCACTGAGCTATATCCCCAGCCCTTTTTGTTTATTTGTTTGTTTGAGATGTCTCACTAAGTTGCTCAGAATCGCCCTAGACTTGCAATCCCACTGCCTCAGCCTCGCAAGCAGCTGGAACCATAGGCATTTACCACAGACTGGCTTAAATATGATTTGTTAATACCGCTGAGCAGCTGGTATCTCATTCAATAATGTTAACATTTCTTTCTCTTAAGGGGGGATATGATTTTAATTAAAGGACATAAACCTTGAGTTAATCACCATAGCTCCAATGACAGGGGCTACAAACTAAAATATCTATATGGGTTGGAAATGAAATCTAGATGAGAGAAGTATGCAAATTGCTATGGTTTGAATGTCCCCATCAAAACTCACATTAACATTGAATCACTACTATGAGCTGCTAAGAGGTGGGACCAGGTGGCACTGTGAAGAGGTAACTGGCTAAAGTATGTTATATTCATGTACAAAAAAAAGGTGTTTGGGTCTGGAAGACTCTGCCCCAAGGCATGGATCAACTTGTATGTGGATTAATGGATTAGTGAGGTTACTGAGGGAGTGGCTTTGTTATGAAAGGAAGCCCTTTCTGGCTTGCTATTTCTCACCAAATGACACCCTCTGTTATGATCCAGCAGGAAGGCTCTTACCAGATTCCAAGCAGATGACACCATGCTCTTAGACCTCCAGAACCATAAACTAGATAAACCTCTTTTCTTTATATATAAGCCAGGCTCATGTATTCTGTTACAGCAACAGCAAATAGACTAAGACACAGATATGAGACATCTGAGAGTAATAGGACTGTGAAAAATCATAGAGTACATCCTTCATATAAAGAAGACAGTTGCAGCTGGGCATCATGGACATCATAACTGTGAGTGCAGCTACTTGGGAGACTGAGGCAGCAGATTTCCAAGTTAAATGCCATTCACTGCAACGTAGTGAGACACTGTCTCAAAATAAAAAAATGGGTGGGGTGTAGTTCAGGTAGAACACTTGTATGAGGTCCTGGGGTTCAACCCCCAGTACTGCGGGAGGGAAAAAAAAGTAGTTGTTCTTTAATCCCTGCATATTGCTGTCATGTAGATCCAACAGTCAGACATTCTAATTTTGCAAGAGAAGCTGGAAATGCAGATTTTAAAATGTGAAACTGTCGTGGGTGTGATGGTGCATGCCTGTAATTCCAGCACTGGGGAGGCTGAGGCAGGAGGACTGCCGTGAATTCAAGACAAGCCTGGGCGACATCATAGTGAGCTCCAGGCCAGTCTGAACTGAATAGCAAGACTTTCTCATCCCCCCAAGAAACTGTTAAATTTTAAAACAATAAAAAAAGATAGCACAAGATAAACATACATGGGGGGGATCATATTCAGCTTGTGACTCCTACTTGTGTCGTATGTGCTATGCCTTGTGGCAGGTGCCGGGACTTTTGCAGTCTTGGACCTCAGTCAACCATGCCTCTCTGTATTTATAGCCTTCTATAGAACTTGCCACACTGACTATGGACTTGGCTGTGTGACCTCCCTTAGCCAATAGGCCATTAGTAAGAGTGCTGCAATCAAAGGGTTGATAAGCACTTGCTCACTTATGCTTGTCCTCCTTCAAACTACTATGCAGAGGCTTGAATGATAAGAAGCCTTGTGGAAAGAGAGGTCCTGGAGGATGAGAAATCATTTTGAATGAGTTCCCAGCTGATTGCAGCTCCATGTGTTACCTCGGATCACACCATGTGGGCCCAACTGAGCCACCCACACAATTGTAAAAAATAATAAACTATTGTTATTCTAAGCTGCTAAGTCTAAGGGTGGTTTGTTATGTTGCAATAGGTAACTGAAACAAAGGTCACTTATCCTAACCTCCTTGCTTTATTATTAAGGTTTAGATAGGGAGAGGAGTTTGGAGAAATTCAGATAGCAAGTTAGTGGCAATAACTTTCCACTCTTTCTTCCAATTTTCCTGGTAAAAAGCACTTCATTTCAAAATATCTTCAGGGAACTTACACTGTGTCCTGAATGTGTACAGATTGCTGTAATAACTTGGCCTTGAAAATGGAAAAGATTTCTAGGTCATCCAGTCACTTCACTTTACAGATTCAGAGAATGCAGAAACACTTCAGAGGAGAGCAGCCTCTGACATCTGGAAGCTGGCCTGGTAAAATCAGCCAGGTCTTAATGTCACCACACAAATGCTTGACCCTTCCAGCTAGGCCTCGTGCTCTCCTGTAGAACAGAAACAATTTCACAGAACATCAACATTAGATAAGGCCATTCTATGACCATAATGGCTCAAGACACAAACAAGTCCACTTTATAATCATGTCTGAACTCAGGTGAAACATAAATACTGTCCTAACCACAAAAAATGAAAAGGTACTCTAATAGGGCAAATACGAGGGGCTGCTGCTTAGACAAGATTTATTGAGATGTCCATTCATACAATTGTCTCCACTTGGTGACGTCATCTCCAGAGAGACATCTGTGCTTCCTTAAACCCTCTCCCAAATCACCTGACAATTTTTTTCCTGGTAGAGAAAATTGAACTCACTGAGCTACATCCTCAGGCCCCTTACCCCGTTTACTTTTTATTTTTGAGACAGATCACTAAGTGGCCCAGGCTGGGCTTGAACTTGCAGTTCTTCTCCTCACCATAAAGAGTGCTGGGATTACATGTGTGCGCCACCATATTTGGTTTCACCTACCAACTGTCACCTTGAGATGCACCACAGTTCCTCACGGTGTGTGTTTTACCGCACTGCAACTAGCAATAAACTCAATTTATTACACTCAACTACCAGTGTGTTGCTGTGGGTGGATTTTTGTTAGAGGACACCGAGGTGGCGAAATTCAAGAGTTGAAGGCAGAGCTCACTAGAAGGAGTTTCCAGATGTGTTCCTTCTTAGCATTGTTACTCTTCCGATTAATGTTTGCTTCCGTTCTCGTTGGAATTAAACTCCATGAGAACAGGACCCTGGTCTCATTCTCGGTGCTTTGCACAGTCAGTACCCAGCAGAGGCTGGATGCTTAAAAAATAAATATTTTCTGAGCGAGTGAGTAAAGGGGTTCAATCGATACTGGTAATCTTTCACCCCTCAGCTCCTTCGAGTTCGTGTGGCATACAAACGGCACATCTCCGTACACTGCCTCTTCCCCAACAGAATCTCCAAATCTCTTTCTCCTAGGATGCCTAATCTCTTAGATCCTTCTCCTTTGCCCGAGCTTCTCTGGCTCGCGGTCCCTCTCTCACACTCAAATCTCAGGACTCTGTCTTCCTAACGCACCCACCATCGGTCTACATCATCTGCCCCTACCACAAGAAACACTCGCAAAGAGCCGGGCCGCTAACTCAGCGTGGAGTGGGAGCTGCAGACACTGACAGCGCATGTGCAGAAATTGGTCGCATACGCAAGATCTCTGTCAAGTAAAGAGTTGCCTTCGAGTTTCCGTCCCGGTTAAGGCAGCCGTGGGCTGTCAGGAAGTCAGGAAAAACGAGCCGGAAAAAGAACCAGCGCGCAAGGCTTTCTGGGACCTGTAGTCGCGGTGCAGCCGAGGCCTTACCCTGAACAAGCCCTTAATTCTTTAGGTCTGCACTCGCAGGATTTACAGTCGAGCTTTCCATTCTGCTCAGAATTCCGTCTCGGGCTGCCAACAGAGAGTGGTCCGGGATCCGCTTTGTGTTCCCACAACGCCCTGCGGGGCTCGCGGCGCCTGCTGGGAGTTGTAGTCCTTGCTCTGCGTACTGCGTTCGCCGAGGGGGAGGGCGGAGCTGCCGGCGGCCCGGGCGGGCTGGCAGCTAGAGTGGGTGCGAGAGCCGCCTCCGCCTCTGCCGCCTCCGCCGTCGCCTCCTCCGCCCGGGCCGTTCGCTGCTGCGTGGGTAGAGCGAGGCGGGGCCGCCGGGGCCGCCATGGAGCCCGACTCGGTGATTGAGGACAAGACCATCGAGCTTATGGTGAGTGCGGCCCGCTGGACCGTCCGTTCTTCCTTCCGCCCGGCCCCGGCCGGGCCTGCCCACCTCAGCGTCCCGCGCGAGGCCAGCCCCAGCCCTTCCTGGCCGCCTCGGCCCAGGCTCTCGCCCCCCGCCTTCCTTGGCCTTCGGCCCGGCGCGGTTCCTCCTGATCCCTCGAGATCTCAGGCTGGCTTCAGCCCGGCCCCCTCCATGCCCCCCGGATCGCCCCCTCCCTTCCCGTCTCCGGGCCCATTCTTCGGACGACCCTCGCACGGGTGTGCAGCAGCTTTAGGTCACCCTTAGTCTAGCATCTCATCCTCCTTCTGTAGGAGGGGGAGCTCCCCCTCCCGCCCGGTATTTCTCCGGCCCAGGCCCGCACCGCGCTTCCAAGCCCCACTCAGGCCGAAGAGATGGTGGTGGGAGGGTGTAGGGAGGAGAGCGGCTAGGGCTGCCTGGGCCTCCGCTTCGTAGAGGGGTTTCAGCACCTTCTCCTCCACCTTTGGCTGTGTGGATGCCGAGATAGGCCCTAGAGGGCTCTGGCTGGGGAGCTCTCGGTTTTGAAGCTGTGACGGATAAGGGGCCTCTTTCGCGGCCCCGTGGTGTCAGGCTTCTCGGACAAAGGGGTTTCCTACCCGGCGGTGAGGGCTGTTTGCAGAGCAAGGCTCCAGGTATTCTGGATTCCATCCCCCAGGAAAGGGGAAACCATAACTTTACGTTTTCCAGAACTGCTTTGAGAAATGGGGGAGGAAGAGAAAGTCGTCCTCATCACTGCCACCAGTTCTTTCTTAAAAAAAGAAAGAAAAGAAAAAAAAAAAAAAGAAAAAAAGAAAAATGAAGCCCCACTCCGCATCCGTTTTCTGGTAGAAACCATTAGTAGCCAGGCTAGCACCACTGGTCCACGGACGCCTCCAATGTCTTTCCTCCCCTATGACTTGTAGCCAGGAGGAATTTTTAGAAACAGGACTGTGGCTATGAGAGAGTGGCTAGTAGAAGTGAAGAATTTGCTAATTGCTGGATGATTTGGTAGAAGAAATAAAATATGGTAGGTATTACCTGCCAATTTGAACATTAGGGAAATCAGACTGCACTCTGGAGAGTTGAGAGGAAGTCTTTGCCTCCGCAAATGGACATTCACAGGTTTCTTCCTGTGGAAACCTTGACAGTTTCTTCTATCTCCGCTAACACAGTAACAACTTTACTCCACAGTTGAGAGGAAAGGTGAAAGAATTTACTTAACCTAGCGCAGTGTTTTCCTAGCCGATTTTCGCCAATGTGAAAATGTTTATTGAGTCAGTGATTCCACTGGGTAGGGATGGTGACATCAGAGCCACTTCCCCCATTTAACACTATAAATAATAAATGGTGACACTGAAAGTCTGTTGGATAGCTGCATGGTTTCTGTGGATGATGGTATCTGGGGAGTTGAGATGCATATTTTAAAAACGGAGGTACGGTAGCATAAATACTGAGAGGTAGCTTCATATTCGCTGTCCTTTGTATAATTCATAGAATCGGACTTCTACTCTTCTTGAAAACTGGGAGATGGGGGTGGTCTGGTGTACTTTCTGATTTTTGTTTGTGTTTGAGTGCTTATGTGGTTGTTTTCATTTATTGAGTACTTTTTTCTTTTCAGCATTATCAAACTATGGTCAAGAATTTGATATTCTGCAATTTTTGTAGTTATTATTTTGGTAATATATCTTAATTGGAATGATGTATATTACATATTCTTAAAGATGTGCAATACATTACTTAAAACGGAGTATTTCTGAAACGTAATCTGGTATCTCTATGAATATGAAATAGGCTGTTTTGTGCTTCTTCCATTTCCATTCATTTAAAAAGAATAACTAAAACGTCTTTATTCAAGTGAGCTAGAAGAAATACAGTGTAACTCAAGTCAGTGCCTATGAGTGTATGGTTAAAAATCTTTGGCCTAAATTTACTGATTTTCTGTGTTCATAGCTTAGAAAGTTTTGATTTTAGACCTGGGGTGCAGCTCAGTGGTAGAACACATGCTTAGCGTGCATGAGGCCCTGAGTTCAATCTCCAGTACCACAACCACCAAAAAATAAGTTTTAATTTTATATGAAAGTATTTATCTCTGGTCTGAAAAGAGATTTTAATTATTTAAGGACATTACAAACTAAGATTTAAGCTAACATTCTTAGAAAATTTAACAAAGAGTTTTGTAGTTGTGACCAATTAAAGTTGTGACTTTCATTTAAGGATTTTGATATTTCCTGAAAGGGACAGTTGTTTAGACTTTTAGACAACTCTTTTCATAAACATATGTGTATTTATTTTAGTATAGTAGGGTAGGATAAGTGCTTAACCACTGACAAAGTAAATCCAGTATCAAATGCAGGAATGATGATACCTTAAAATCCAATTGCTTGTGGTTTTCTGCATTTGCTGACATCTAAATCATGCTTTCCAAAAGTAGGTAAAAATGTTTTTAATATTTTGGTTTCAAAGTAACATAATAGAAGCAGAGGAAGGGGTTAAATTGATGGTTATCTTGAAACCCTACAGCATGAAATATTTTAGATTTTTATGCGTCAGCTTCAATACTCAAGTATTTGTGATTGTGCTGCTTGTACTAGTTTGGTACTTAATGGTTAACAGGATTACTTTCATGTGATATTCCAGAATGTACTGTATTAAAAGAGGAAATAGACTTTTTGGTCATCTCCATTTCTTAATATTTATCCCTCTACTTTGATCTTTTCTTTTGAGAAGATTCTTTTTTTTCTCATGCAGGCCTTAGAGTCTCTCAAATGCTAGGCCAGTGCTTTAGTGCTGTGCTGTAACTGCTCCCATATATTGCACTTCTGGATTTTTTTTTTTTTTTTTTTTTTTGTCTTTTTGAGACAGGGTCTCGCTATGCAGTTCAGTCCATCTGTGGCCTTGAACTCACAACGATCCTCCTGCCTCAGCCTCCCAAGTGCTGGGATTACAGGCATGTGCCATCATGCCCGGCTATATTGCACTTCTGATTGATAGGAAATAAAGCTGGTTACAGTTGAGACTGGGGGTGGTATAGCTTAACAGTAGATTGCATGATTTACATTCCAGAGGCCGTGGGTTTAATCCTCAGTACCACAAACAACACAAACAACAGCAAAAACCAAGCAAACAAAAAACCTAGAGAATAATGAAATCTCCAAATTTCCTACCCCTGTGACTTTTATTCTTACTTGAGGCCTGAGTCTACAAAAGTATGTCTCCCTCTGACCTGCATAGGATTGAGACTGTGAGCTCTTTACTTTTTCAATACTGAGGATTGAAGTCAGGGCTTTGAGCATACTAGGCAAGTGCTCTGCCACTGAGTTATATTTTCAGCTCTCTTTCTTTTTTTTTTTTAAAATTATATTTTGAGACAGGGTCTCTCTATGAAGTTCAGAGTGGCTCTGAAAGCACTATGTAGCCGAGGCTGACTTTGAACTCAAGACAATCCTCTGGCCTCAGCCTCCCAAGTGCTGGGATTATAGGCGTGCACCACAACACCTCACCTGGTTTAGCCTTCTTATTTTTTGAGACAGGATCTTGTTAATTTGTCCAAGCTCACCTTTGAACTTATGGTCCTGTGATCCCCCTTACTCAGTCTGGAGAGTATCTGGGACTGCAGATGTGTGCCACTATGTCAGACCAAAACTGATTGTGACAACTGAATTTACAATTACTACGAGAGAATAATTTAGTCACCATATGACTTTCATGGCCCTATATTGGCCTAGTACTATACCTACCTTGTGGGCCTGTTTTTCAAACTTTTTACTTCAGTAATACCAGCTTTATTATGAATGAGGTAGAAGAGTAGTAGTTTATTTTGGACATATACAGAAAGTATCAGGCTATATCTAATTCAGTGGGCTTCACTGGGAAGAATGGAAGCTCTGCATTATATATCATTTATTAACTCTTGATTGGAAATTAGAGTTTTTATTCTATCACTCATCACTAGCCTCATCACAAAGGTGCTGATTGGAAGGGAGAGATGGTTGGTCCATTTTGAAAGGTAGCAGAACTTGATTTTAAAAGTTTAGGAATAGTAATCCTATCTCATCTAGAGGTGTGAGCAAATCTCTTCCCCCTTTACACAATGGGCATTTTATACTCTGTTATTAACTGTTGAATAATTATCCTTTGTTAAGTGACCTTGAGTGAGTCATTTCCTTTCCTGTCGTATCTCATGTGGCTATACTACTTGTTGAATGAAGTAGTATATAGGTTAAAATACATTGGCTTTTATTAGGAAGGGGTGCTATAAATGCTACTTTTAGAGCTGTTGAAGTATAGGCAGGCCATAAGACCAAGGAGCTGAAAAAAAACTGATGTTATTGAAGAGTTTTCTCCCTTGTATTTTTCAGTATACTTTTTTTCTGTCTCATTGTTGAGACAGAGGTGATCTAAAAGGTGAATGTTTGGTGACTCCATTAAGAAGTTGGAGATTTGCTATCATATTCATACCTTCAGTGGTGTGCTAATTTACCAAGTGTAGATTAAAGGGATGCAGGTTTCACTAGGGCCTACATAAATAAACCACATTTATATTTCTAGACCTCATTGACCTGCCAAAAGAGGCTGTGGCTCAAATATATCGGTCTTTGCCTGTGATTTTGGAGTAGGTTAGATTTCCTTTCAGTGTTGACAAGCATAAACATGTCTTGCACATGTGTCTTGGCACTGTTGGTCCCTGACTGCTATAATCTCTATCCTGCAAACTGAGAGAGATAGCCAGGGAAATTATGAGGGCATTGCATAGATTCACAGTACAGCACATATATCTTGCTGAATAGGGCTGTTTGGGCCCATAAATTCTAGAAACAGTTTTTTATTTTGTGAGTTCTCTGGATTCCTAGGTTTCACCTTGTATTATTTCCAGTTTATGGGAAGGAAAGCATTTTTGAAAATTCCAGTGATTACACTTGTAGTCTCCCATCTGACTTTTCTTCTCACTTTTTTAGAGTTACTTCTTTGATTGAGCCACACTGCTCCCACTTTGCTTTGTCATTAGTGGTATGAACTGCTAAGGCAATTGAACGCTACTGATATTTACTGAAAGGACTTAATGGTTTGCTCTCTAGCCAAATAGGCTTAGGTGACATCTCAGTAATCTTTTTTGTTTATACTAATAATCTGTGAACTCACAAAAACAATAGATACCACCTCTTTTGATGTCAGTTTATACTGTGGTGGCAGATACCATCTTGTTTTGTCTGCATGATAATCATTGTTAAGTGAATGAATTCTGGGACTTGGAGGTACTTAACATATTCTGCGCTTTATTGTAGTTGCCTGAGTATGTTCCCTGTGAAATAATGAACTCAAGGAAAGAGATGGAACTTTACTTATCTTCCTCTGACACACAGCTCTCTTATACACATTGCATTCTTGTAGGTGTTCAGTAAATGTTAAATTGAATTTTCTAGGTGATTGTTTTCATACATTGTTGCCTTCCACCTTTATCTTTACTATCTTTCTGGAAAATTTCATTTAATAATTCTCAGTGTTGATAACTTTAATGAGACGTATGTATATCCTGCTGAGTATTGTAGACGCTTGTAGTTGTGTCTAAATTCCCTTTGCAGAAGCTATATCTAAGTGATCCCTAATGCACAGCACATGAGTGCTCAGTATTCATTGGTTAAATTTAATGTTAGGGTCCACCCACCCGCCCATGCTGTGAAACCTTTTAAGATTCCTTTTGATAACCTTAAGACAAAGATGGGGATGAATATAGAAGAATGTCTGGTGAGTGTTCTTCACATAGGGACCTCCATAGACATTTTAACCATTATTTACAGACTTACACATGCAGATTGATTTGCATACATCCTGCACTGGTTTTTAGCAAAGTACTGGGGAAAGCAAGGTCTTTTTATATCCGTTGTGAGTTTGCCAAACAGTTCATAAGCTCTAAGCAGAGTCATTTGTTTTTAGAAAGCTTGATTTAGCTGAGGGTAAGGCCTGCTGTTCAGTGGAACCACCTGAGTTTGTATTCCAACTCTGGCACTGTGTGTCCTTAAAGGAAACCTTTTTGTGGTGTAATTTAACTATCTGTAAAAATAAGAAAACTAAATATTGCTGAGTTGTTGGGAGGATTATGAGAGAGACATATGTGAAAGAACTTTGCAGAGCCTTACTTTTCAGCAAGTGCTGGCCTGATTAACTTTATCAAGTACTGGGCCTGGGGATTTAGCTCAGTGGCACAGTGCCTGCCTGGCAAGCGGGAGGTTGTGAGTTCAATTCCTGGTACCGGAAAAAAAAAAAACCAAAATCAAACTAAAACAAAACAAAACAAAAACTTTACCAAGTACTATGGGGACCATGTTTTATAAAGCAAAATCAAGACAGATGGTGTGGAAAGTTTTAATTTTTTTCTCTTTAGTTGTGCATGGATTTATTTGTAAAGCTTTACAGAGGCCTAACATTCAGTTGCTTTTAGCCCCATGCATTTAATGAGCCATCTTTAAGGGGAAAGGATTAAATCATACAGCGTCAGTACTGGCTTGGAAAATCTGGAGGGTACTGTTAGTTACAGTTACTAAGAACTACCATTGTGGCCTGATTAGAGGTGTGCTACAACAGAGAACTCATCCAGTCCTGTTTTACATATCTTAGAAAGAGACTAATGATTAGTTTGCTGGAACATTGAGCATTCTGATTTAATGATTGTCCAGTTTACTTTAGACTGGGAGATTACGATTTTTGATCTCATTTTTAGTAAAGTGGATGATTTAGGCCTTGAACAGAACAAGCAAGATTTTCTTTTGGGTTGCATTGTTGTTCAGTGAAGTAAGTTGACAATATGGGGGAAAAAAACCTGTTGGTCAGGAAAGAGCTTGTTATCCTTTGTTAAGTTTCTGCTTGATCACAATTGCTTAACAGGAAGTTTGTCTTTGTAGGCAAATGAGAGACAGACCAGGAAGACCTGACAATCCAGTAGGGTATCTCTAACCTTGATCTTACTGTTTTAATAAAACTCAAAGATTGTAGAGTTCTGTGATACCAGCAGGCAGCATTTTTAGGAAATTCCCTTGTGGTTAGTCAGGATCTTCACTGGATGGAGAGCTGTGAAGTAAGAAACATGGGGATATTAACATGGAAAATGAAAAAAAGGAAAATGTCTGTTAGCAGTCAAGTGTGCAAATATAAGAATAATGAATGTAGAAAAATCAAGGGAGAGCTCTACTATTAAGAAAAAAGAACTTGAGTACTTTATAGGTTTTTTTTTTTTTTTTTTTTTTGGGGGGGGAGGATTGAACCTAGAGTGCTGAGCTACAACTCCAGCCTCTCTAAAATTTATTTTGAGATAGGGTCTTCCTAAGGGAGCAGGCTGGGCTTGAATTTGAGATCCTCCTCCCTCAGTTTTCCTGGTAGCTGAGAATACAGGTGTGTGCCTCTGCCCAGCTTAATTTTAATTTTTTTAACTGCTAAATTGAGAACTTTTTTGAAAAACCAATTTTGAGAAGTAATAATAACGTATTCATTAACTCTCTGAAATTACTACCTGAGGCCAGGTGTTGTGGCCCATGCATGTAATCGCAGTACTCAGGCAGGCTGAGGCAGGAGGATCACTGTGAGTTTGAGGCCGACCTGGCCTATATAGTGAGTTAAAGGCTAGCCTGAACTGCATATTGAGACTGTCTTATAAAAAAAGAAAAAAATCTGTGCTTTGAAATTACTATTTGAGAGGAAAAAAGAGGCAGAGGACAGGAAGAATTTAGTTCTGACACTTCTTATCTGGCATCTGTTAATCTTTGTATCTCTAGCATGAGGCTTGTCACCAGTTAGGCACTGAAGAAATATTTTTTGAAGGAAAGGGAAAAAATTAACTCACTAATGCAGGGAAATGGCTTGAGGATTCAAAATGTTCAGAAAAGAGTCTGTTAGTCAAATTATTATGGTTGTGTTTTGCTGTCACTTGTTCTACATTTTGTACATTGTAATAAATTATATTCTGAAAAGTTTAGTATGTTTTACCCATTAGGTACTAATCGTGGCTTATTTGCTTCTTTTATCGAAATTGGATTCCCAGTTTGTACTTGACTTGAGCTCGAGAGTAGTAACACTTAATGGGAAAACTTGAGTACTCATCCCTCCCTTCCCCCCCCGGGGGGGGGGTCTTACTTATATGATCTCTATTAAGTTGTAAGTATTAAGATATTTTAATCTAATTTTTATGGTGAGGTTAATCATAGACTGGTGTTTCAGTCACTTCAGTTGCTTTGCCTACAGTGTGAAAAATCAGAACATCTTTGCTCATTGTCTGTGGACTAATAGCTAATCTTAGAAAACCATAGAATTTTCTTGGTTTCTTTGTCACAGATACTGATTTTGATGTTATTAAATACAAGGACTGCTTAAGCACTATTATACAATGTTTGATTTTAACGTTGATATTATGGGCCTTAGAACTGCCTGGCTCTTTGATAATGAAGTTCTTTTTAGTGGCAAGATCTAGGAGGTTTGTCTTTTAATGGCTGCTGGACTTGGGCTCAGTGAGGCTGAAGTTTTTATTCTGTATTTTTATAATTCTCTGTTTCCACGTTCATTGACTTTTAGGACCTTTGAGAGTAAAGCTTAGTTTCTTCTGTCCCAGGAATCATGGCCTTTCTGACCCTTGGACTTGAGAGACAGCAGTCCTCTGAAAAGGGCATGGGCTTTGTCATGTAGTAGACATGGGATGTTGGGCAAGTTCTTTCGTTTTGGTCTTTTTTGAGAATTAAATATGAGTAATTAACATAAAGAGTTGACCCATTAGTGACCCTTCAGTAAAGGTAGGTAATTTAATTACTGTCCTGCAGGAGCATTTGGCAGTAGTTTGGCAATCAAGGAAGTAGCAAATTTATGTACAAGTAAGTTCAGTCTTTTAAGTTTTTATCTGGGTCATACTGTTGAATACCTTTTCTCTCTCCCTTACGTAGTGTTTTACAATCTCAGTCTAATGGAGAAGTTGGTACAATAAAAAAGAATGTTGAAGGTGTCACCTAGTAAACTGTTTATTAGTGTTCTTTATTATTTTCTCTAGCTTCCTTGATAACTGGCCATTGTAGGGTATTAGCCTTTGTTGAATCAGAAGTTCACTCTTAAGTTGTCATGTGTTTTAAAATGTTCTATATTCCAGTCGAGGGGCGAGAATTTGGGTAATACGTGTAGATTTGATATTTTCTGTGTAGCACACCAAAAGATTTCTTTGTTGAGTGTTTAAGTAAGTATCTTTCGTGAGCTATCTGAACCCTCTTGTGCCATTCATTTTGGCTGACAAACTATTTTTGTAATGATGTAGATGTCTTAGAAAACAGATATAAGTGTTCATTGTAGCTGAATAGTCTGGGACAGTTTATATGGATGGTAGAGTAAATTTTAAGTTGCCCTCTTTTGGAAGTTGCATGCTATTTATCATGAATAAATATTAATATTAGTGATGTTTCATTATTTGCCGCATCAAATTTAGTATTCTTCTCTTAACACAGAGGTAGATAATACTGCCAAAGACCTTTCACACAAATAGCTGACTTAGGGGTTGTGTTTTTTTTTCTGTGCCTCAGATCCACCATTCCATTGACCCTTCCTTTCATTTCTTGGTGGCTGTCCTTTGGCGCTGGTGCCATGGTAGGTGTATGGATTGCTTTCTGTCTTTCAACAGTTACCGAAGTGCATGTTTGGGATTTTGTTGAAGAAAGCTGGATACAGTAAACGGAAAGAATCTTGGAAGATGCTTGACTGCTGTCTTTTCTCAGACTAGTCTGAAAGGGAATACCCCCATTCATTCTGGATTGGTGGATCTGAAGTACAAAATATTTTCCAGGTAAGCGATTACCCTGTATTGTTTTGTTTTGTGAAACTCACCTCACTGCAAGAAACTTGAAAAAATTTTTATTTCTTTTTTCTATTACAAGGGGAAGGGGTGAATGTTGGATAAGTGTCCTTAGCATTACATTTGGATGTGGATCAGTGATGGCATGTGTGGCAGAACTGTTAGTAAAAACTTAGTTTCAATGTAAGAAGTGCAGTTATAGGCCCATTTTTTTTTTTTTTTTTTTTGGTCTTTTTTTGAGACAAGGCCTCACTGTGCAGTTCAGGCCGGCCTTGAGCTCAGTTTGTAGTCCAGGCTAGTCTTGAACTTGCAACGATCCCCCTGCCTCAGCCTCCCTCCCAAAGTGCTAGGATTACAGGAGTGTGCCACCACGCCTGGTTTATAGGCCCAATTTTTAATCAGAATCTTAACAGGGAATACAGTAAATAGGGAAACTTTTTAGGGTGGTGGATGGCTTGTAAAATATGGAAGACAAATTGTCACCTTTAGGTATTATCTAACATGATTTATAGTTAATATTTGGTCAAAATATTTTTTGTAGTCACAATGTAAAGTAGTGAGTGGTCTTTTATTCTTAGGATTCTAGGAAAGTTCACTAACTATAGCAACTGTTTATTGAGAACATCTGCTAAGGCACTGTTGTAAGCACTTTACATTTATTTCTTATTTAATTGGCATAGTGCTTTACTTGCATTTTTTGTTGTTTTTTTTTGAAACAAGGTCTCATTGTGTAGTTAAAGCTGGTTTTTTTTTTTTTTTTTTTTTTTTTTTTGTTTTTCTCCGGTACCGGGAACCGAACTCACGACCTTGCGCATGCCAGGCAGGCGCTTTTGCCGCTGAGCTAAATCCCCAGCCCCTTAAAGCTGGTTTTGAACTTTCAGTGATCTTCCTGCTGCAGCCTCCTGAGTGCTGGGATTACTGGTGTGTACCACCAAGACCAGCTACTTGCATTTTATAGGTAGTGAAATGAAGCTCGTAAGTGCTAAGTAAGTGCAAGTTGCTCAGGGTCATATAGCTAATAAGTGGCATGGCCAAGTTTTAAGCTTAGGTCTTTCTGTCACCCAAATGTGGGCTTTTTTGTCTTGCCGTATTTGCTGAAGGTTTTTTTTTGTTGTTGTTATTGTTTTGTTTTTTGAGACAGGCTTTGAGTGCACTATGTAGCCAAGGCTAGCCTCAAACGCTGGCAACCCTTCTGCCTCATGCTCCCAAGCATGAGGGATTATAGGCATACTGCTACGATACCCAGCTGAAGTTAGTATTTTAATAATCCTCCTGAGTGCTGCGATTACAGGCATGTGCTACCATTCCTGGCTCAGTTTGAGTTTTTTTTTCACAGTGGCTTTTCAGTTGACTAGCTCATGGTGGGTCATTGTTTGGCATAGTATTTTAATATTTGGTGCTCTGCTTACTTATGGAAAAATTACATGATCTTCAATCAGTTTATCAGTGAACATAAAAGTAATTGAAAGAGTTTACGGAGGCAATGCATTAAAATTTCAAAATGTGCTTTGTATGTGGGAGTATCATTTGGCCTCTTGAACTCAGACTCCTATCTTCCCAGTTCCTTCTTATTTATTTATTTATTTATTTATTTATTTATTTATTTATTTATTTATTTATTTTTTATTCCCAGTTCCTTCTTAGTATTTTCTGGTTACTTAAATAGTTCGTTAGCTCAGTATGTGGACTTCTTTTGACCTGTGGTTTGTCAGCTTTATAAGTAGGAAGTTGTCGGCCAGTTGTCGTAAAGCATGACCTTTTTTGGTATTGAATATTTTCTCCAGATTATTTTGTACTTCAGAAAATTTCTCTTTGGTATAGACTGACACTCTGACTTTGTGATCCCTGTTTTAGTTTCATTCTGTTGCACTTGCTATTATTTCTTCTAGAGAGCATTTTCCACACTTGTCATCTGAACGGCTGTCAGGGATGGTAGTGGTGGTGAGGAGGGTGGTAGCGGTGACAGCACTAGTAGAAGTAATAGCAGTTAAGAGTTCCTGAGCACTTAGTCTATATGGAGGATGATTCTAGGCACTTTATAAACTCATTTTATCCTTATAGCATCCTGATGAGGTAGGTACCTTTAGTTCTACTTCACTGATGAGGAAACTGAAGAATAGGGTAGGTAGATAACATGCTGAAGGTCACATTTTGTAAGAGACAAAAGATGGGTGTCATTCTTGTAGACTGAGGAAGAACAATTGCAAGTTTGAGCCCAGCCCAGGCAATTTAGTGACTTAGTGAGATCCTGTCTCAAAATTAAAAATAAAAAGGCCGGGGATATGGGGATGTAGCTTAGTGTGAAAGCCCTGCCTGGGTTGAATCCCCAATACCACCACCAAAAAAAAAAAAAAAGAGAAAAAAAAAGAGAAAAAGAAAAAAAAAATATGAAGTAGTCTGACTTCAGAGAATGTGAGAATGTTCTTCTAACCTCTGCTGTCCAACTAGTTTACAGTGGAGGAGCAGAAATCCTAAAGTGTAGAATTGTATAGTTTTCTGACTGTAAAGATATTATTGCAAAGGAAAAGGAAGTAATTGTTGAATACATGTTTCTTACCTTCTCTAGAAAACAGTCTAGTTCTCAGGTTTTATCTTAGCCATCCCAAGGATATTTATCAGACTGTTTCCTAGGAGAACCCACAATTGGTTAGTTTGAGGTTATGCTTTAGAATAGTGCTGTGGGACAGTATTTGCTATGAAGATCGAAAGGTTCAAATATCTGCAGTCTTAACTGAATTATAAATTTTACTTAATTTTACTTAAATTTACATTTAAATAACCACATGTGCAGTTTTAGGGTTTACTGTTTTCCTAGGTCTTGCTATAGCGTCCTCAGAAATCTAATCTGATCTGTGTGCTTAGAGCAGCTCCTTATACCAGGGTTGGACCAACAGTAATCAGCTTTATGAGACTAATGTGTAAAAGCAGAATTCTAATTTGTGAATTTATAATAATATAGGTATAAGAGGCTGGGGATTTAGCTCACCAGCACAGCACCTGCCTGGCAAGCGCAACGTAGTGAGTTCGATTCCCGGTACCGGAAAAAAACCAAAAAAAAAAAAAAAAACAAAAAAACCAATGTATATACATATATGTAAATTTTGGCATGGTAGTATATTCCGTTTTGATAGACAGATTTGCATGTTTTTAATTTATATGCTGTTTTTAAAATTTTTTCTTTTTTTTTGAGAATGGGTCTTGCTCAGTAATTCAGGGTGACCTTGAATTTACTATGTAGCCCAGGCAGGCCTCTAACTTATGCTAGTCCTCCTGTCTCAGCTTTCTGAGTGCTGAGATTACAGCTGTGCACCACCATGCCTGGTCTTTTATGTCCTTTTTTTTAGTTCAGAGTGACCTGCAGACTCAAGTCAAATGATTGCAATACTTTTTAAGTAGGCTTTACCTAACAAATTAGCCTCAGAAGTGAGCTGTCTTCTGTATGGGACTGAAACCACTTCACTGAGTTTATGATAGGGATGGCTAGTTTTTCTTGATGGGAAAACCTCCTTCTTTACCTTGTGTGTTTTGTTTCCTAAATTTTGTGACTGAAGCACAGGTTAACATTTTTTAGACAGGTTAGTATTTTTAGCTCTTTTTATGTTACAGGTGTGGGAAGTTCTTTGTTTTCCTGAATGTTCCTTCTTCACTACTATGATCCATTTTGTGGCCTCTTTCTACTGAAACACAGGCCTTAGCTTATTTGATTTTGTTGTATAGTATGCCGAATGGGAACATATTCACAACACCGTGCCTGATGTTGCATTCTCTTTGGATTACATCATATTATTAAATGGAGCTTGTTTTTACTTTATCATTACATTGGGACTTACTCTTCTGTTCTTGAAGTAGAAAGAATGCATAGCTAAGTTTGTATTTTAGGCAGTTAGGTTTGGTGTAGGAAGGATTGAAGAGACCGAAGGCAGGAAGACCAGTCTGTCTTACGTGAACAATGATGGTGGACCAAAGCATTCATGGTGTGGATAATGGTAGGGGTGAGGGGAATATAGAAAAGATGTGGGTGATAGAATCTATAGAACTCAGGGATTGGTTTTAGCAGTAGGAGTTAAAAGGAATAATAGCATGACTTTTTGAGTTTTACTTCGGGCACCTGAATGGGTATGTTTTCTTCTCCAGGAGAGGGGATACTAGAAGAGGAGACTGGGGAGGAGAAAGAGTGAGTTCACTTTGGATTGTACAAATTTGACTTCCCTGTGGGTGAATACTCTTAAGGGGAGAAGTATGTGCAGTACTGGGAATGCTCATTTGGAGCACACTAGAGAGGGTAGGTTTAGAGAACAATAGTTTTTAGCCTTGGTGCTACCTGACTTTTACTTGGTACATTTACAAGATTACCCAGATGAGGATTGGAAAAATCTCTCTGTCAGTGTATAGGGATGCCAACATAAAGAAATGGTGTATAGCTCAGGTTAGAACCTGAGATCATACATGATGTTCACCAAGAGATGTTATTACCATTCTCTCCTTTTCATCCTGGTCGGAAATTTCATTACAGGTAGATGATACCCATTCCCATTCAACAAATCAGTGCATTGCATTTGGGTTGTGATTTTTCTCTCTCATTATAATTGGTTAATTAATAAAGGCATAGTTTTTGAATTCTTCTCTTTTTTTGTGGAACTAGGGGGTTGAACCCAGCTGTATTCCTAGCCCTTTTTCAGTTTTATTTTCAGAGTAGGTCTTGCTGAGTCACTTAGTTGCCCAAGCTGGCCTTAAATTTGCAGTCTTCCTGCCTGAGTCTCTGGAGTATCTGGGATTACAGGCCTATGCTACCATATCCAGTTTGAAATTTGTTTTTAAAAGCTCAGTGTTGTCATTTAACATCTTGTATGCCTTTACACAAATTCATTTCTGTGCATCTCGTTACAAAAACAAGAGAAAAAGAATTTAAACAGAGATGAAAAATAGAAATGTGCCCTTCTCTCAGCCTGTCTCAATTTCTAAATGCTAATCTAACTCTGGTAAAGATACATTTTTACATCACAACCTGTGCTGCCAGCACTTTTATCTACTTGTTAATGAAACAGTGAACCATTCCGGTGTTGGAGTGAAAATTAGCTGTGTTGGAATTAATGAAATGCTGTTTTGATCTCCAGTGTAACAGGTCCATAAGGGATTTTTAAGGCAAATTTTTCCTATAAATTATTTTCATCTTACGTATTTACTTTAGACAGTAATGGAGACCAAAGAGTTTTTCATAGCTACACTCAACAATACTTGAAAAATTTTTTGTATAGTTGTCTTGCAGGATGTACGGTATTCTGTATTCATTTGAGTATTTCCTCACAGTGTCATTCAACTTGTTTCCCCAGCTTCTATATTTCCTGTAAACTGGAAGTTTGGTAAGGTACACCCAGGTTAAGCATTCTGGCAGGACGACTTCCTCATAGGTGGTGTGTGCCTCACATGGAGTTCTATCAGGAGGTGCTTAATCACAGGTTATTCATTTGGAGCTGTGTGAAATTTGATCCCTTGGCTAAGGTGGTGACAGCCAGATCTCTCCATAATGAATGTACTTTTTTCCTCAGCTATTAGAGAGGAATGTGTGGACACTGTTTTGAGAACTTGTAAATATCTTTTTCATTTAGGACTTTTCACCCAGTGATTTCACTATCTTAATCCTCAAATCCATTATTACAATAGGTGTTACAGAATTCTGGTTTTTCTAGTTGTCATTCCTTCCACAGTTACTAGCTAACATTCACAGAGGATACCCTTGCGTTCATCAGTGTCTGAATGGTCCATTGCAGTGTTTACTAATGCTCAGATTGTCCCATATTTGGCTTCTGCTTCTTTTTGACATGATCGCATCAGTCTTAGTGTTCTTATTGACTTTTTTGGTACAGGTGTCCCAGGCTTGTCTTGTGTTATTCCCCGCACAACAAGAATCAGCCATTTCTCTAAGAGGCTGTGGTTCTTCTAGTGGGAAGTGATATTTAGAAACCAGACTCATTGCTGTGGGTTGTTACTTCTTGATCCTTTTGGTAGATAGAGCTAAGAAATAGTAATAAAAAGCATGGGTTCATGTTATTTTTGATTCAAATTTAATATTACAGGGTTGTTTTTCTCCTGAGCTGGTCAACCTTTTGATTTTGAAGATCTAAGGAACCTCTTTGGTATCAGGGCCATCAAATTGAGGTCTACATTATTATTTAGGTAAATAATTTTATTTATTTATTGAGGATGTACTGTATTTTAGGTACTCTTTGGTAATATGGGGAATACAGACTAGAATAAACTACATACCCTGCTTTCAGTAGTTTGTAGTCTTTTGTGCAAAAAAGTATATCATAATGTGAAAACTGGTGAGGATCATGAGTAGTTAAACAGTGTTATGGAAGTTAGAAAAGGAAATTTCACAAAGGACTTTAAAAAATAAAGTTATCCTTTGAGGCCTGGGCAGAAATTAGGTGGACATGGAGGTATTGGCACTGAGGGGGCTGTCATTTTCTTTTTGGGATAGGGTCTCCATGCATAGTCCAGGCTAGCCTTGAACTCATTGTAGCCTACGCTGACTTTGAACTCTTTGTGATCCTCCTGCCTCAGCCTCCGGAGTGCTGGGATTATAGGTGCTTGCCACCACATCCAGCCCAAGGGGGCTGTCATAATAAAGATAACTAACTCAGTGACTACTTGGGAGGCTGAAGCAAGAGGATTACACATACGAGCCAGCCTGGGCAATTTATTGTTTTTTTTCTTTTTGTTGTTTTGAGACAAGGTCTCGCTATGTAGTTCAGATTGGCCTTGAGCTCACTTTGTAGCCCAGACTGATCTTGAACTTGCAGTGATCCTCCTGCCTCAGCCTCCTGAGAGCTGGGATTATAGGCATGCGCCACCACACCTGGCCTCAGCCTGGGCAATTTAGATCCTTCCTCAACATAAAAAGTAGAAAGGGCCAAGGATGTAGCTCTGTGGTAGAACACTGCTGGGTTCAGTCCCCTGTACTGAGAATCAGAAAAATGGAACAAAACAAAAAGATAACCAGGTGAACAATGGCTGGCAGGCAGTGGGGTGTATGTTTTTTATCAGGAGCAGTAAGTGCCTACAGATGGTTGGAGTATAGTATGTGTAAAGAGACTGAGGTAGATACATTTGGAAAGGTAGATTATAACCAAATCTTGGACTTTATCCTTTAGGGCCTAAGTATATACTGGTAACCTATGTGTAGATAGAAATTCACAGACATATTTTATTTGGTCTGCACAGATTTTAAAAATTGGGACTTTTCATGTCAGAGCACTTATTTCTGCTTTTGCATGCTAACTGGAGCTCAGTAGTAGTTGCCATTTTGAGTTGGTGCTTGTACTTTCCTGTTTACCTTCACTCCCCTCACGCTATCTTTACTTTGTCTACTTGGTCATTCAAACTTCCGACCTTGTGATCCCAGTCCAAGAATGGTGCTGTAGGAGGATCACTCTGGCGGTCAGTTTGGAAGCTGCATTGGAGCAGGAAAAGCTGGAGCAGGGAGAACAGTTAGTAGTCTGTTGGAATTGTCCAGTGAAGAAATGATAGCGGGTAGTAACAGATGGTATGAGGAGGAGCAAATAAGATACTTTAGAGGTTGACTGTATAGATTGTATTGATAGATGGGAGTACAGTATGTATTAACAAGAATGAAAATCACACTTTTTTGTGGCACAAAAACTTGAACCCGTGCCTCTACACTGAGCTGAGATAAATCCCTAGCTCTTTTTTGTTTTGAGACAGTCTCCCTAAGTTGACTAAGCTGGACATTTATTTATTTATTTATTTATTTATTTATTTATTTATTTATTTATTTATTTATTTATTTATTTATTTATTTATTTATTTATTTATTTATTTATGGCAGGTTCTTGTTACAGAGTTTAGGCTAATCTTGAACTCACTGTGTAGCACAAGCTGGGCTTGAACTCATGGTGATCCTCCTGCCTCAGCCTTCCAGGTACTGGGATTAAAGGCATGCACCATCATGCTCAGCTTGTCCAGGCTGGTGCTGAGTTTGTGATCCTCCATCAGCCTCCCAGAGTGTTGGGATTGCAGGTGCGCAGCACCACGTGTGCCACCACACCCAGTAAAACCATAGTCTTAAAACACAGTCCTAGTGCCAGCTGGTAACATTTCAAGGCTGTGGATTCAGTCCTCTGCACTGCACAAAAACCCCAAATGTATGGAATCTTGTTTCTGAAAAGCTTTGCATTCATAAATCAGTTCCTGGAAGTTAACTACTTGTTTCATAATCTATCAGTTAATCTTGGAAGACAGTAGCAATAGTTTCATGCATTGTCACTGTGTAAAGTTTAGTTTTGAAATATGCAAATAACATACTTTGGCAAAACTATAACTTCATTCTGGCTATTTCTGAAAGTTGTGTATAAAGTATTCTTTTTCAGTCACTTATTATGGAGCTAAATTTTCAAACAAAAATACTACCAATGCTATATAATTATTTGTAAAGAACTTGCTATTTATATTTAGTTTTCTCACAATCTCTCCAAGCAGTTAATCAAAAGGATAGTGAATTTTGCCCCGTATTCTTGACACTATACCATAACAATATTGTCTATACTGTTAGTAAGTATTACCTTGAAAATCTTCTTGTGTGATTTGGGCATGACTTGATATAGTCCCATTGCCAGTGCCATTACTCTAGATATTCAGTGTCACTTCCAGCCTAGACACAGAGGGAGATAGATTTGAAGCAGTTTCTTTAACAAAGATTGGTTAAAAGAGCAGTTGCATGTACAGTTTTTATTGCATATAGCTTACATATGTTAAAGAACACACATGTTAAGTGGACAATTCCGTGAGTATTTACATAAGCTCACAACACACCCAGATCAAGATACAGACCATTTCTAGAACCCTTGAAGTCATCCTGTTGCCTGTACCTCAATCAGTGAGCTCTCTCAAAGATGTGTTGAGACCTCCTCTACTGTAGGTGAGATCTTTCTCTTTTAAAATCATACAGCAGAAACTCTTGAGATTTTCTTCTCTGTGATCAATATTATTTTCTTTTTGTGGTACTAGGAATCGAGCCCAGAGCTTTGTACATGCTAGGAAAATGCTCTGCTACTAAACTAATATCTCCACCCCTTTTAAAATTTTATTATGTATCAGGTCTTGCTGTTTCCAAGTCTGACCTTGAGCTTGTCATCTTCATGCCTCAGTCTCCCGAGTAGCTGGGATTATAGGCATGTACCACTATGTCCCTGTCCATTCATTATTACATCTGTAAATCCATCCATTTTGTTTTGTGTAGCTGTAGGCCCCTGCCCTCCCTGCCTTCCATATATTATTCTGTTGTGCATATGGTCCATGGTTTGTTGTTCCTATTTGGTTGCTTGAGTAATTGAATTGCTGAATACTTGGCTACAATTGATAAATACTTGGGTTGTTTCCAATTTTTGGCTTCTATTATGGGTAATACTTATAAGGTGGACACTTGTTTTTATTGTGTATAAAGACCCAAGAGTAGAATTACTGGATCATAAGGTATGCATATATTTAACTTTTAATAAGTACTGCTAAACTGTTTTTCCAAGTGCTTGCACCGGTTTATAGTGCTGCCTCTAATGAAGATTTCCAGTTGTCACTTGATATTGTTAATCCTTATAATTTTAGCCATGCTAATGGGTGTGTAATGGTATCTGTGTTGTAGTTTTTGTTTCCTTTTTATTTAATCAAATTTTATTTAATTAGTTATTTAATCAGTGTTCATCATAGTTGATATTCAGTGAAATATTCATTTTATGTGTAACAGTTTGAGTTTTGAGAAATATATGCATTCATTTAACCACTACCACGATCAAGGCACGGAACATTTTCATCCCTTCTAATAACTTCCCTTATTTCCCTTTGTAGTCACTCTTACATTCCTTCCTTCCCTTACTAATTTCAAGAACTATAATTAGTTCATTGTGTTCTGGAATTTCACATAGAATCATGTAGTGTGCAGATACTACATGTACTGTGTAATGTGTGGTTTATTTTGCTCAGCATGTTTTTGAGATTCATTCTTATGTCAGTTGTTCCTTTATTGCCTAGTAGCATTACACTGGGTGAGTATATGACAGTTTATCCGTTCTACTGATGGGTATTTAGGTTGATTCCAGTGCCTGCCTATTGTGAATAAAACTTAGTGAACGTTTGTATTTAGGTTGTGAGAACATTTCCTCTTGGGTATTCTTGGGATTGGATCTGCTGAGATAGCATAGATAGATTGTAAAGGAACTTTTTCCCTATTCCAACAACAGTCCCGGTACCAAATATTCGGGGGTTTTCCCACCCCAAATCTCTAATTCTTTGCACATATTGAGTGTCCTGTAATTCAGATTCTTTGTTGTTGTTTGTTGTTTTGAGACAGGTCTCAGCTGTGTAGTGTAGGCTGGCCTTCAGTTCACTGTGTAGCCCAGGCTGGTCTCAAACTCATGGCAATCCTCCTGCCTCAGCCTCTTGGGTTCTGGGATTATAGGAATGTGCCATTGTGCCTGACTCAGTTTACTTTTTTTTTTTGTTTGGTACTGGGAATCAAACTCAGGACCTTGTGCTTGCCAGGCAGGCGCTGTGCCACTGAGGTATATCCCCGGCCCCTCAATTTACTTTTGGTACTGCCTGGAGTTATGTTAGATCGTGAAGTTAGATCCTAGGTGACTGCAAGCCCTAGGTCCCCTCCCCAGGCCTTACCTGCAAAAAAAGATTGCTATGATGGCAAGTGCCTGTAATCCTAGCACTTGGGAGGGAGAGGCAGGTGCATTGCTGTGGAGTTCAAGGTCAGCCTGTTCTACATAGTGAGTACCAGACCAACCTACACTACAAAGTGAGATCCTACCTAAAAAACAAAACAAAACTCAAACCCCAAATCAAAGCCAAACAAAAAAGATCACCACATATATTTTTGATTGGCTGTAAATTAGGGGTTCCTGTAACTGTCCCCTCATGTTTAATATTCGTTAGAATCTTTCACAGGACTCAAAAATATTTTTACTGGTTTTATTAAAAGATACTATAAAGCAGATTCAAATGAATAATCAGATTAAGAGGTACAGAAGTTGATTCTTCTGACAGCCAGCACCCATCCTCCAAGAGTCATCTCATTAGCATAAATGCAGGCTTGATTGCAAGGAGTTTATTACAAATAATAAATGATATTCTGCTCATCTTTATTGCTTAGGGGTTTCACATTGAGCTGCTGTATATCTCCAGCCCTTCTGTTTTCATTTTGAGGCAGTGTCTTTTTTATGTATGTTTTTATTTATTTATTATTTTATTTTATTTTATTTTTGTTTTTTTCTGGTACTGGGAATCAAACTCATGACCTTGTGCTTGCCAGGCAGGCGCTGTGCTGCTGAGCTAAATGCCCAGCCCCATTTATGTATGTTTTGTGTATATTTTTCACACATATAGTAGCTTTAAAACTCAGTTATGACATCTTTCTCAACCAGTATATTTCTTCATAATATTTTAACTGGAGTGTACAAATTACTAGTTAAACACCCCCACCCCGGCCTTTTTTTTTAAGCTTTTTTGAGACAGGGTCTCATTGTGTAGTTCAAGCTGGCCTTGAACTCACTGTGTAGCCCAGGCTGGCCTCAAACTTGTGACTGTCCTGCTTCAGCCTCTTGAGTGCTAGGAGTACAGGTGAGCACCACCGTGCCTACTTTAAACTCCCTTCTTAGACACTTAAATTATCCTAATTTGTAACAGTTTAAACAAAGCTGGGCTTTGTTTAATCTTTTAACACAACTTCTAGTTCTTCTAGTTTAATCTTTTAACACAACTCTGAGTATTACTTAAAGATAGATTCTAAGAGGTCGGAGGTAGAATTGTTGGACAAAAAATATTTTTAAGAGCATGTGTATTTTATGGTGTTTTATATAGCTTAAGGTTTTAGCCACTTTCTGTTCTTAATTTTTTGTTTTTCTTCTGTACTTCTGGGTGCCGAACCCACGGCCTTTGCACTGGGCTACAGCCTCAGCCCTTTTAAAATTTTTTTATTTTGAGACAAGGTCTCATTAAGTCAACTTAGTAGTTGCCCAGTTGCCTCAGCTTCCTAAAGCCCTGGGATTACAGGCCTGTGTCACCCTCCTCGCTTCTGTTCTTAATGTTTATAACATAAAAAAAAGGTTTCTGCATGTTTATGCTATTTTAGAGTATTTAAAAATTTTTTTTTGGCAGGTGGCATTGGGAATTGAATCTATGGCCTGGTGCACGCTAGGCCAACACTGTACTACTAAGCTGCACCCTCCAGTCTCCGTTTTAGAATTTTAATAATTTAACAAAAATTATAATTTGATTAAATAATTAAAATTGTTTTAAAATTACTATTTTCTCTGATGTTAAATCAATGTTTTCTCTTATGTTTGTGGCTGTTTGTACTTCTTTTGTGAAGAAAGGGAAATGTTCAGGTTAGATACAGTTTTGCTGTACTGAATCCATCCAGGTGGAGGGGTCGGGTGGGGTGGGGTGGAGTGAAAGCACCTGGGTGAGGAACTTGTGAGTTTGGTGTGATTGCAGGAGTGTTGCCCTTTTGTGATTGAAATGGCCAGTTTTGTTTTGAGGCCAGCTGCAGAAGTGTTTTATTTCTCAGCATACTGCCCACAGCAGTGTAAACTGAGCCTGTGTTTGAGATGGACCCTGGTATTGGATGCTTTCTTTGTATTTTATTTTATTTTATTTTATTTTTTTTATTTTAAAGAATAAAAGAAGGATAACATAATAATAGGGGGGACTTAGCAAATTACAGACAAAATGGTAGGAAATTATCAATGGTTATCATTTTACATATTATTGTCTACAAAATAGTTTCTCAGGAAAGCAAATAGACAAATAATAGTGAGTTACAGACAAAAGAGGTAGGAGATTATCAAGAGTTGTTGTACTATACTTTGGTATCTTCAAAGTGGCTTCTAAAGAAAATAAATAGAGCTATACATGAGTGACCTATTGAAAAATCATTAACTATTCTCAATGGTTGTTGTAGGAAACACATAATAATAAACATACATCCAGTTATGAAATAGGATAGGAACATTACAAACTTTACACAGTTATGGATAGATTAGTAGGAAAATATCAATGGCTGCTGTAATACGTGGTGGTATCTTCAGAGTGGTTTCTCAGGAAGACAGAGATATGCAAGAGGGACCTATTAAGGAGTTACAGCCTAAGGGTTGTCAAAAATAGCATATTACCTCCTCACCAGTGACTCCTTTCACTGAGGTATGATGGCTGGAAGGAAGGCCAGGATTGAAAAGAAGGACCGAGAGACTTGCACCTGTGTCTAGCAACAGGCTGTTTTCTTGTTCCTCCATAGTCATGATTACCCAGGGCTCCTCGATGGAGATGACGGTCTGGCCAGAGGGAGAAGGCAGACCATGCCCCAAGCCCTCTCATTCCTGTTGGACTAACTGATAGCATGGGTCTGATCTCTGGGGCCTCCACCTCAGAGGGCAGACCAATCTCCAGTGGTCTCCTTTGCATCCAGGGCATGGCCCATGGGGCCTCTTAGGGCAGTTCCTCTTGAGGTGGCCTGGCTTTTAACAGTGGTAGCAGATGAATGCAGTTGTCGAGTTCTTCTTGGAGCCCTGGGAATCAGACCTGGGATCTGTTTCTCTTAGTGGTGCAGCAAAAGCAGCTGCTTTTTCTCGGTCTGTTTTCTCTCCTTGGCCTCCTCCTCATCATGGCTATAGAATGGCTATAGAATACTGAGGAGGCAATTCTTACTAACATCTCAAGTGAGCTATCTGGGGTGATGGATGCTTTCTTTGAAGCACCTTTGGCTCCTCTGTGTAGACTGGCCTCAGGGAGTGCCTCTAGGACCACTCCTTGCCTTTGCTGTGAGCCAGCAGGTAAGATTTACTGGGAATTCCTTCCACTTCTCAGAGCAGCTTTTCTCTCTCTCTCTCTCTCTCTCTCTCTCTCTCTCTCTCTCTCTCTCTCTCTCTCACTTTCTCTTTTTCTTTCTCTCTTGTTGTTTTATTCTTTCTTTTTCTCTCATTCTTTCTTTTTCTCTCTCTGTGTAGTGAACACTATTTCCAGTCCAGTTTTTTTTTGGAGTTATATTTAAAGAAGTTTCTTGAAAGGTTCTATATATGTGGAGATACTCTAGCTAGGTTTCCAGTGCCAATGTAGATTGTGTTTTATTTTGATAGTCCTTCAGTGTTTTCAGTTGTGGTCCAGTAAATTTAATTAGAAATTCTAACTCTGACACCTGTTTTCCTCTCATCTCTTGTCTGTCTGTTCTTTTTTCTTCCTAGCTTTCTACACTTAGGTCACTTTTTTTCCTCATTTTTGGTATTCCTCTAGTGTACCAGCTTCTGCTTAAGCAAGCTTTGTCATCATCATTTTTAGGGAGACTTCACTCTCCTTCGTGCCCAGTTGGCCTGTGTTTGTCCTTTAATTTTCTATTTTTAAATTTTAATTTAATTTTTGTTGTGCTGAGGATGGAACCCAGGGTATCATGCATGGTAGGCAGGCATTCTGCTACAGAGCTATGCCCCCAGCACAGGCTTGTCCTTCAGGGTTGAGCTCAACTCCCCAGGGAATGTGTCTGGGTCCCCTTGTTACCCTTATGGGTTCATTCAGTTCTTTTTCTTCACAACTGTTAACATAACAGCAGCTGATAAATGTATTGCATAATCCCTGCTAGAGTGTAAACTATTTTACTAGAAAGTAATCTCCACTGGGACAAGGATCATGTGTGTCATGTCATACTCTATTTATTCATTTCCAGCATCTTATTGCAGTGCTTACCAAACAGTTGCCCACTAGAATGAAAGAATACATTTGGGAAGGCCAAATTTGAGAATTACTATCATGTACCAAAAGTCTATTTGTGCCTTTATAGTGAATGCATTTGTTCCTTAAACTCATGGTGTTTTCTGGTTTAATAACCATTTCTTAATCTTGTCTTAACTGATTTGATCCTGAAAATTACAGAGTTGACATCAGATAACCCCTTTGCAAGATCAAAAACCCATTCCCTCTCTCCCTCTTTGCCTCCAAACCAGGTTATTAGACTGTCATTAACTTTTTAATTGTCCAGGTAGTTTTAACTTCTGATATATCAACTGTCATTCTGAAGGAATTGTCAGTGACTTTAACTGCTGTTTGTCTTTCCTTCTTTTACCCTTCCTCTCTGTTTTCCTCCTTCCTTGCTTGCCTTCCTCCTTTCTCTGTGTATTAATAAGATTAGTGATGAATAAGATCACTATTCCTATGAGTTGCTTCCTGTGGACAAGTAAATTTAGTAAATGCTGCATGTAATAACCTTCTTTTGAAAATTAACTTTGTGTCGTATTAATAATGTGTTTTCCAAGCTTTCTGACCCTAGAAATCTTTTGTCTCACAACCTGTGTAATTCAAGGGTCACACTTTAGGAAATGGTGTTCTTCATGGCATTTGTGCATTTCATGCAGGCTGCTTTGCTCATCAACAGTCTCTATCACCATGCCAAGGAAGGAGGGAGAGAACTGTTAAATGCCTAGTGTTTGTCAGATTTATATCCACTCTTCCTTTTAACCTTTACTGTAACCTCTAAAGATAGGCGCATTATAGCATGTGAGGAAATGTGGACTGAGAAGAATTATTTTTTGCTCGGGGTCACATTGCTAACAAAATGTTAGACTTTATTTATTTATTTTGCTATAAAACCTGTGTTCTTTTGCTGCCATGTCTGGGGTAAGATTATTATAGAGGCTGTAGTCTGTATACAGCCTCTGTAGTCGTCATCTTAGAATGAGGAGAGTTAAGTGGCAGCGTGGGACTCACAAGAGAGCCAGAGGCCTGGAACAGCAGGGTGTCCAAGGTCTAGGTGTCCAGGGTCTAGGTGTCCGCAACAGCCAGTTCTCAGTATTTCTGGGTGACTGCCTCTGCCCAAACCGCTTCAGTGAGCCCTCGTTTCTTCTTGCCCTCATTCTCCCCAGTTCTAGTCTTTTCTTTTGGTACATGGCTGCTTTGTTGGAGTTTTAGGTTGGGTTTTATCCGTAATGTAGTTGCTGATGTTGACTGGGTGCTTATTTTGGTGGTAGCTGACTTTTAGGTTGTGTAACTTGGTTGAGATCAGGAAGCGTTGGACCTAGGATCCTAAACTACTAAACTACCTCTGCCTTTTTTTTTTTTTAGCTTTAGTAAATCTATTTATAAGGGAAAGCAATTAAAATCTGAAATGTTTCTAGTTAAATATTTTTTATAACTTAGATTTAAATTGTATAACTAACATTAAAAAAAATCCTTCATATACCAACAGAAGAATCCTTCATATACCAATCCTTCATATACCAACCAAAAAATCCTTCGTATACCAACTATACCACATCTTGGGAAACATTGCTGTAATCTACTCCTTCATCCATTCATCCATCTGTTCATGAATAATTCAGTATGTATTTGTAAAAGATAAGGACTCAAAATCAAGACTTAACAAAAACCCAATTATATTTGTACCTAAAAATTGCAACAATTTCTCAATATTATATGTCCATTCATGTTTGCCTCTTGTCTCATGTCTTTTAAATTAGTAGGTTTTATAGAACAGTTTTAGTTTTATAGAAAGACTCAATCTATAGTACAGAATTTCCATATTTTCCCTTCCTACTCACCATTTTCTTAGTAGTCATGTCATTGTGGTACATTTGTTACAATTAATGAACCAATTATTATTAGCCAGAGTCAAATGTTTGTTTAGATTTCAATAGTTTTATCTTTTTTTTTGTGGTGGTACTGGGGATTGAACTCCTCAGGGGTTTTGCATTTAGCTACATTCCAGCACTTTTTTATTTTTTGTTTTTAGACAGAGTCTCACTGGGTTTTCCAGGCTGGGCTTGATTGTGATCCTCCTGCCTTAGCCTCCCAGAGTGCTAGGATCATATGCATGAACTACCATGCCTGGCCTAATTTGTTTTCTGTGTTCCAGGATTCATTGTGTCCTTGTGCTTAACTGTCAGGTGTTGTCAGGGTTCTCTTGACTGTCTTGTGTTTATTTTGTAGTTTAAAATTATATTTTATTTTATTTTATTTTTTTTTGGTTTTTCTCCGGTACCGGGAACCGAACTCACGACCTTGCGCTTGTCAGGCAGGCGCTTTTGCCGCTGAGCTAAATCCCCAGCCCCTTGTAGTTTAAAATTATATTTTATTTTATTTTATTTTATTTTTTTTTGGTTTTTCTCCGGTACCGGGAACCGAACTCACGACCTTGCGCTTGTCAGGCAGGCGCTTTTGCCGCTGAGCTAAATCCCCAGCCCCTAAAATTATATTTTAAGGGCTGGGGATATAGCTGAGTGGCACAGTGCCTGCCTGGCAAGCGTGAGGTTCTGAGTTTGATTCCCTGTATCCCCCCCAGTACTACAAATTATATTTTAAATTTAAGATTAAACTTTTTATTTAGGGGCTGGGGATTTAGCTCAGCGGCACAGCGCCTGCCTGGCAAGCACAAGGTTGTGAGTTCGATTCCCGGTACCGGAGAAAAACAAACAAACAAAAAAAAAAACAAAACTTTTTATTTAAATTAAGTTTTTTATGTTATTGGGTGTTGGGCCCAGGGCTGTTGCCTTGAGCTACATCCCTAGCCTCTTTTTTATTTTTTAATTTGGAACAGGATCTCCCTAAGTTGCTAAATTGCCTAGGCTGAGCTGGAACTAATGATCTTCCTGCCTTACCAGCTGGAGTGCTGGGATTATAGGCATGCAGTCTATGCCAGGCTGGATATTACTCATTTTTGATAATTCTGTCAGTTTTTTTTTGAGACAGGGTCTCACTATGTAGTTCTGGGTGGCCTTGAACTCACTATGTAGCCCAGGCTGCCCTTGAACTTGCAGGGATCCTTCTACCTCAGCCTCCTGAGTACTGGCATTATAGGTGTGCACCACCACGCCCAGCTTTGTCAGTTTTGAAGAGTACTGTTAGTTACATTTAGCATGCCCCCTATTGGAATTTGGCTGCTGTTTTCCTCATAAATGCTTTTTGTAATTTCTTTCTTGATCTCAGGATCCAGATTTAGTTCCTACATTGTAATATAATTAATAGTCTCTTAAATTTCTTTGAATCTGTAAAAATTGTCTCTCATGTTTTCTTGCTATTTATTAACTGAAGAAACTGGATTGCTTATTTGTTCTATATAATTTGTCTCATTTGGGGTTTTCCTGATCTGTTCTCATTAGGTCTAGTATATATTCTCTTCCTCTTTATATTTCTTATAAGATTGGTTAGCTAGACCTAGAAACTTGTTGGAGTGAGGTTCAATGCGTTTCTGCCTCAGTTAAAAACCAAAATAACAATAAAAAGCCAGCATAAAGCAAACACATATAACCTGTGCTTTTGTTGTTGTGCCACGGTGCTTTCTTAATTATGATACTCTCTTTTCCAAGTAAGTGATCCCTAAAGAAGTATAGAACCTCTGTGCATGTGCATTTTTTTCTGAGTTAAAGCTCTACTTTGTATTTTTTTTTTTTTTTTTGAGACAGGATCTCTCAGTATGCAGTTCAGGCTGGCCTTGAGCTCCCTCTGTAGCCCACGCTGGTCTTGAACTTGCAAAGATCCTCCTGCTTCAACCTCCTGAGTGCTGGGATTACAGGTGTGCACCACTACACTCGGCCTGTATGTTGTATTAATGGTAGATAGTAAAGCAGTATCTTGGCTGCAGAAATGTCCACATGTGGGCCCTGGGTGTATCTTACTGGTAGAATGTATTTCTAGTATCATGAGGTCTTGAATTCAACCCCTAGTACTGGGGTAGTGTCCATATGTTGTAATTACTTTTGCCAAAGTCTGATGACATATTTTATATTACTGAAAGTCAGTAGTAGAGTATTAGTCCTATAGTTTTATTTTAAAATTTTCAATATTTTCTGTTTTCCCAGTTTAGACATTTAATGTCATATACTACTGTTGTAAGCCTTTATACCACAAAAAGGTTTTGCATGACTGCAGTGACACATACAGTATAATAAATATAAAAACAAAATAAGAGGGGAAGTTAAAATGAAAATAAATTAGAACAATAAGATGAAGTCAGGAGGAAAATTAGGTACAATACACAGAACAGGGCTTGTTGTTAGAGTAGGGCATAAGTTAGGCCCTGTTTACAATGGTAGTAGTTTGTATAGGCAATAGTTTGGAGGATATTTGTAATGTTAGATAATAAATATGCTTCTTTGTCTAAGGACATTTACTTATTTGGCATTTGTACTTGGGCATTGCTTAGTTGAAGTGGAGTGCTATAAAGATGTGGGTCAGGTTTCTTAGTATTGGGTTTCGGAGCTCCTTGGAAGAATCTAGACTTTTTTTTTTGCGTCTTTTTGAGACAGGGTCTTGCTATGCAGTTCAGGCTGGCCTTGAGCTCCGTTTGTAGCGCAGGCTGGTCTCGAACTTGCAAGGACCCTCCTGCCTCAGCCTCCAGAGTGCTGGGATTACATGTGTACTACCACACTCGGCTAGACTTATTTTTTGTGTTGAGCTTTCCCTCGGCAATTTTCTTAGAGTTTTGATTTATTCTCTTATTATTTTTCTCTAGTATCTGTTGTTCTGGCATGAATGGGATATTCTTGGGACATTTAGCTTTTTGTTCACAAGTAGAATAAAATGACTGCGTAAGAAACTAAATATAATTTTAAGAATGTTTCAGCTCTAGAATACAATATCCTTATGATTGTGATGGTGTTACTTTCAGATTTTTCCTATTTTGTCTGAATTAAATATTTAAGGTTTGTTATGGTAATCTAGTTGAAAGCCATGCAACTCAAAACCAGTTTAACTCACAAAAGAGATTTTATAAGTTGAAAGGCAGTTGTGGATTCAAGTTCTTCCTCAGACCCATGTGGTACTTCCCAGTATCAGCACTAGCACCTGGCTTTCCCCTGGGATAGCTTCATGGCATCAACAGCACTAGTTCTCAATTTGTTGTTAAGGGGTGTGTGTGTGTGTGTGTGTGTGTGTGTGTGTAATTGTGGTGATTACCTTTTGATTACCATAAAAGTTCTAGAATTAAAGTTAGAGTATGTGACTGTCACAGAATCAATGACTGTGATTAGATGGTGTGGCTAAAAAGCAAGCATGTCCTTTCTCAGCTCCTTAAGATTTTAACATTATGTTCTCTAGCCTCTTAGTCAAGTTTTTATTTTACATGTGAACTTTTCTGGACTTTATGTTAATTATTTGATAACCCAACAAATAGTTTTTGAACTTCTATTTATAGGCTCTATAAAGACCTAAAAACATTAAGGATATATTGATAAGTTGTCTCACACACTGCTTGAAAGGTATTTTATTTCTGCTTAATCATTTTAGAATTGGAATACCCAGTTATGACAAGTAAGTATAGTTTTTTTTTTAGTAAGTGTAGTTTTTATAAGGAAGTTTATTACTTTATTTTCTATTGTTAATACATAGGTTTTTGATTTTCTAATTCATTTTTAAAGTGGAAACAAGGAGATAGATCTTTTACAATGGGAAGGGGCAAAGAAATGGGGGGAAAGAGGAAGGAAAGTAAAAAGAATTAAGATGTGTTAAGAATAAATACCAACTCCCCAGAAATAATATAATCATGGTGTATTACAAACATGTAGTAAATAAAGATGAAAAAGTTATTTAATTTAATTTATTTATCTATTTTTGTTTGTTTTGGTACCAGGAATTGAACTCAGGACCTTGCACTTGCCAGACAGGTGCTGTGCCAATGAGCATATTTATTTATTTTTGAAAAAAATTTAAGAAGAGTAATTTTACCCTCTGAGCCTCACTGTCCTTTACTTTTCAATTTTGGTAATGGTTTCTGTTGTTTATAGATTGTTAACTTACTGTTTAAAAGATGTATGGATTATAGTTTGTTCTTTCTCTTAAATGCAGCTATAAATGTCTTCATAAGATTTGTCTTATTCTCCTCTTCTATATTTTCTCAGTGTTATTGAAAAACGTATTATGATCATAACATCTGTGTTGTGTGCTTTGCAGAATATTTTGACAGGTTAGTGACAGCCAAGTCATTTATAAAGCTATTAAAACTGAAGTTTTAAAAGGGCTTTGGCAAGTTGATAAGCAGTACAACTTGCTTATAATGAAGCATTATATCATGACTTCATTACTTTCTTTATGTGACAAATTCCAGACTGTTTTATTCTACCCGTGTTCACATGTACACATGCAAAAAAGCCTATTAATCTATAGGCTTACTTTGTCATGGTATGCCTTTAGCAGTAATTATCCGCTCTTGAGGTCTAGTGCTTTCACTAGTGCTTTCTCTAGTGCTTTCACTGTTATATACTAACAGGACATGTTGAGAGATTTGGAAGACTTGAGCTAGAGAAATATTTTAAGAACATAAACAGAATGGTTATAAAATCCCTTTCAGCTCCAGAATTTAATGAAATCTCTGGTTTCAAGCAGTGAAAACTCTCCTTACCCAGTTGCCTTCAGGAAACAAAAAAATGTGAAGGGAATCAAAGACATCCTTGCTGTGCAGGAAGCAACAAGAATCCTTTACTAAGGCCGTCCTTGCTCCAGTTGAGAAACAAATTATTTGTTTTTAGCACCCACTGGACTGTAAGGCACACAGCTTTCTTCTTATTTGAAGCCAAGGTCCTCTTAGGATACAGGAACAATGGGCTAAATGAGAAAGAAGAGCAAGTGTAAAATTTTCTATAAAATCAATTAATGAAATGTGCGCCTTTATATATATTATCTTTTTTTTTTTTTGGTTTTGGTTTTTCTCTGGTACCGGGAACTGAACTCACGACCTTGCGCTTGCCAGGCAGGCGCTTTTGCCGCTGAGCTAAATCCCCAGCCCCTATATATTATCTTTGACAGCTCACTTTTCATGCCATTATTCTAGATAAAGGAGGATAATTTTGATCACCACTGTTATTTGAAATCTTTGTGTGTCTATAAAATTTTAAACATCAAGATTACCAACTTGGAATATGTGCTTATTTGAGGTAGGGACTGGTTAGGACTCTGAAAGGAAGTATAATATGTGTTTGGAAAATGAACACCTGTTAAGAGTAGAGGGCTTATTGTTGTAAAGTTTGAATACACAAGGTTTCGTAGGACCAATTTTCTGTCTAGAGGTGCTTATTCAAAGCTCACAGTGAAGATAGGGATCATGTCAGATGGTGGAAGCTTAGAAAGTCTTTGGAAGGGATAAATCTACAAAAGATTTTAAAAATATCACTTGTTTTGGCCGGATGTGGTGGTACATGATTGTAATTCCAATACTCAGGATGCTGAGGCAGGAGGATTGCTTTGAGTTTGAGGCCAGTGTGGGCTACATAGTGAGTTCAGGGCCAGCCTGGACTGCATTGTCAAACCCTGTCTCAAAAAGATAGAAAGAAAAAAAATCACTTAATATTCTTGAAGACAGTGAAACTGAATTTCTTTAAAATATTTTATACTGCAAGAATCCCCTTCCTCCCATAGTAGTGATTTGAGTGCAGTGATATGTGCATGCCAGGCAAGTGTTCTAACACTAAGCAGTATCCTCAACCCTTTATTGTACTTTGAGTCAGGGTCTTAGTTGCCATGCTGGCCTTGAACTCATGATCCTGCCTCAGGCTTTCAAATGCGGGATTATCAGCCTGTGCTACCATGCCTGGCTCAAGTCATTTTCTTGAAACTGATAGCTCTTCCTAGATACAATGAGAGTGTTTATTACATCAGGAAGTAAAAGTTTTGACTTTTCCTATGTTCTAATGTGATTTTGAAAACATGATAAGCCTTGTACTCTCTCAATGTGAAAGTAGGGTAAAGATTTTAGCTTGGTGTGTTATAAGGTGGTTAGGACTCTGTGCAGACATTTCTAGAAATTCTCTGATTGAAGCTTTTTGGTTTATGATGAGGATAGATAGAGGGACCTAGAAGATATGCAGCCAGCTCTTACCTCTGGGGTGGTATATTAGTATGTTTTCAGTTGTTATGACAAAGTACCTGAAGCTGTGTACTTATAAAGAAAAGACTAGATAGTTCACAGTTTTAGAAGCTCAGTTCAAGACTGGACAGTGCTCTCTGTTTGGTCTCTGATGAGGGTTTTATGATGGGATTACAGTGGCAGGAACACATGCAGAAGGGAACACATGGTTAGATAGGAATCCAGAGATCAGGGAGGAGATGGCCTTGCTCACTTTATATTCTCAAGAACTAATTGTGGTCACACAAGTACTATATTAATCTCATCTGGGTGTGGTGGTGCATGCCAGTAATCACAGCAACCTGGAGGCTGAGGCAGGAGGCGTGCTACAAGTTTGAGGCCACTCAGGGCTACATAGTGAGTTCAAGGCTGGCCTGGACTGCATAGTAAAATGCTGTTTCCAGAAACCGAAAACCAACCAAACCAAAACAAAAAGTCACTAAATTAATTCCAGTGTGACAGTACCCCCAGTGATGTAACCACCTTGTTGAGATCAAGCTTTGAGCGTATGAATCCTTATATAAATCCTTAGGGAGCATCAAAATAATAGCTGATCATAAAGAAGGGAAAGTTGGATAGCAGCTCTGGTATAGATAATAAGAGCAAATGTATCTTAGTTCTTAGATAATGCCTAAAAAACAAAGCAGGTGTTTAAAAAATTAGTGCATACTAGTAATACAGTATGCAGTAAGTCCCTGACTTACAAATGAGTTTGTTCCCAGAGAATGTTTGTAAGTCAGGTTCATTTATATCAGACAAAGTGAGTTTTATATAATACATTTGTGAAAGTTCACAACTGAAATGTTCATAAGTCAGGGACCTACTGTAATGAAATTTGTTTTGGTATATTGACACATTCATACAACGTTTTGACTATTTTCATCCCTATGTTATCACCCTCTCCCTTTTATTCTCCCTTTTATTTTTCTCTGATCCTCATCTTTTTTCTTCTTTTTTTTTATTTTAAAAATAAAAGGAGGAAAACATTAACAGACAGACAACCTTTTACAAAATAGCAAAAGAACATTACAGACAATACAGAGTTATAAACACAGTGTAGGAAATTAATAGTGCTTGTTATATTACATATTGATATCTTCAAAGTGGTTTCTCTGATCCTCATCTTGATCTCCAAAAGTCTACATTATAGTTTCCTGTCCTCCCCCACAAGAGAAAACATATGATCTTATGAAACTACTTTTTTTTTTTTTCCTGATACCAGGAATTGAACTCATGACCTTGCGCTTGCCAGGCAGGTGCTGTGCTGCTGAGCTAAATTCCCAGCCCGTATGTCACATCCCCCCCCTCCCGCCCCCCTGGTACTGGGAATCAAACTCATGACCTTGCACTTGAAACTACCATTTTGAAACTACCATTTCCACCCATTTTCCTGCAAATGATGTGATTTCATCTTTATGACTGAATAATAGTCCACTATGTATATGTGTCACATTTTCTTCCATCTGTTGCCAGGCATCTAGGCTAGTTCTACAGCTTAGCTATTGTGAATTGTCTAATACATTTAGGTATGTGTTATGGTT
The DNA here is from genome assembly GCF_000276665.1 of Chinchilla lanigera. Taxonomy (NCBI): domain Eukaryota; kingdom Metazoa; phylum Chordata; class Mammalia; order Rodentia; family Chinchillidae; genus Chinchilla; species Chinchilla lanigera. Next base: position 24,800,045 of record NW_004955408.1, on the reverse strand, counting down.
TGTGTTTAGGTGTCCCCCCAAAGCCTCATGTGGTCATAGGGGGTACTTTTTCAGAGGTGGCTGGATCTAGAATGTGTGATGCTGAAATTGATTTATGGTACAATGCTAGGATCAAGTGCACTAGGATTAAAGGTAGAGATAGAAAGAGCTGTGGTTGTCCCTTAGCTGCTTTGCTACTTTTTGCCTGCTATGAACTGTTGTTCCTCTGCGATGCCTGTTTGCCATGCCACCTTGCCTTGGAGCCAGCCAGTTATACACTAAAACCTCTACGAACTGTGAGCTAAATAAACCTTTCCTCCTTTAACTTTGGGTGTCAGGTATTTTGAATCAGAAATGAAAAAAGTAACTAAGATAGACTATGTTACCAGAGAAGTAAGGTTGTTGCTGTGACAGTACTTGACCATGTGGTTCAGGAGCCTTTGGAATTGGCTTATGGGAAGGGGGAGAGGTAGGAAAGGTTGGGAGATAGGGGCTGAAAAAGTAGAGCTGGAATTGCTGAAGCTCTACTGTATGGGAGATTCTGGTCAGAGCTCAGAAGACTGGAAGGTAGATAGAAATTCTGCAGGTAAAGATTAGGTGCAGAAGGTTTCTGCTGGGAAAGGGCTGCACTGGCTGTTGGAGTTCAGACAAAGTATGTTATACCTTGGCAGAAAGTTTGTCTGCATTTTGCCTGTGTCCAGAAACTTTGCCTGAGACTGAGATTAAGGGCCACAGACTAATTAATCTTTCAGAAGAAATTTCAAGTCTAGTGTTGAGGTGGTGGCATGGTTACTGTTGAGGGCTTTTAGCCAGATTTATGATGAGAACCAAGAGCAAAGAGCTTAGCAGAATGATTCAAAATGTTTTGAGTTTGGCCAGAAAGGAAGCTCCAGTAAAGTTGTGGCCTGCAAAGATGCAACAGAGGAGAAATTGGTCTCTGAAAAGACTATCAAGAAAAATCAAGTGTTTCAGAAGACGACAACAGAAAAGATGGCCCAAGGGAATCCTAAGAAGCAGCAGGACTCCACACTTTGTAGCCTCAAAATTGCAAAAGTGAAAGACTTTGAGAAGAGAGCCCCAGAACACCATGTTCCAGAATGGTAGTGGCCTAGGGAAGTTGTTTCTTGGGATTTGGTTCATAGGCATTGGACCCATACAGCCAAGAGAGAAGGAAGCCTGACTACTGCTCCAGTTGGCAGCAGACCTTGGCGTGATCCACATGGGGCTGGTTTTTAGGCACATGCAGAATGCAAGAGTTGTGGGATCAGAAGAGCTTCCACTCAGATTTCAGAAGAAAGTCTGAGAGGCCAGCCACTATGCCCTGAAAGAGCAGTGTGTGAAGTTGTGAGTATGGAGCCAGAGGTGCAGGGGAGACCCCAGAAATTTGGAGAAGCCAGGAATGTGGATTGTCTGAGGGAAACTACAAAGAGGGAGCAGAGCCAGCTGCAGAGAGGAGCCAGCTGCAGAGAGAAGCCATGGGAGCTACAACCACTGACAGTGCCATAAGGGGTGAAGCTACTCAAGCCCTTTGGAATTTGCAACTTGCCATGAATTGCTAGGGATGCTGAAAGTGGAACCATGGGATTTAATGTTTGCCCTGCTGGATTTTGGTTTTGCTTTGTTCCCATTCCTTGCTATCCCTGTTTATAACTTTTAGAATGGAAATGTCTATCTTATGCCATTGAATGTTGGAAGTGTTTAACTTTCTTTTCATTTGTACAGAGGCTTGCAGCTAAGAGTTTGCCTTACATCTCAGAGAAGACTTGGGACTTGGGATTTGGTTCAAGAAATTTCAAGTCTAAGTGTTGAAATTTCAGCAGTTTGAAATGCTGAAACTATTAGGACTTTGACAACTGTTGGAGATGAACTTAGTGCCTTTTGCATAAAATATCCAAAGTTAAAGGAGGAAGAAGGCTTATTTAGCTCACAGTTTGTAGAGGTTTCAGTCCGTAATTGGCTGGCTCCAATGCCAGGTGGCATGGTACGCAGGTATCACAGAGCAGAAACAGTTCATAGCAGGTTCATAGTGGGTAGAAGGTAGCAAAGCAGCAAGGGACAACACAGCTCTTTCTGTCCTTTACATGTTATACAGGCTATTTAGGGTAGGTAGCATTCAGACCCTTAATCCTAGTGCCCTTGATCCTAGCATTGCACTATGAGTCAATTCCAGCATCACACACTCTAGATCCAACCACCTCTGAAAAAGCCCCACCTATGACCACATGAGGCTTTGGAGGAACATCTAAACACAAGCGATAACATTCTGCCTCTGGACCCCCCAAAGACTCATGCAGTGTGTATGTATCACTATTGTGTGCTGTCTTTCATTCTTTTGGGAATATACAAAGAAGTAGTGTAGCTGGATCAAATGGTATTTCTATTGTTAGTTTTTTGAGCAGTCTCTATGCTGATCTCCTAGTGAGACCTTGTACTAATGTACTTTCCCACCAGCAGGGTAGAGGTGTTCATCAAGGTAGGTTTTTAGTTCCTCTCACTTGGAATTCCTCTCAGGTGTCATGCAGTAAGAAGCATGGATTGTCACATTTTTAGAAGTTTCATAAGATAAAAACCAGTACTCAAGGATTTTCTGATACCATATTCTTTCTGGGCTGTGTGGATGCCACCAGCATTAAAATGAACTAAATAGTGTTTTTGTCAACTCGGTACAGCTAAACTCTGATAGCTGTCTTTACCCTACATGCTTTCCATCCCTATTGAAGGACACTGGTGTAGAATCAAAGAGCAAGTTGCTGTGACAGCTCCACAGATAATGGTGAAAACGTCAGTGTTGTTTGAGGTGACCTGATATTGCCAGTTGTATATTGATTGCATCTGAAAAAATACTGTAGACAAAAACTTCTTGTATTTTGTTATTGTTGTTTGTATTTTTAGGTTTTTTTCTTTGAGACAGGGTGTTGATATGTAGTTCAGGCAGGTTTTAAACTCGTGGTGATCCTCCTGCCTCAACCTCTGCAGTGCTGAGATTACAGGCATGCACCACCACACCTAAAAACTTCCTGTATTTAATTCTGGATTTCATATGCATTTAATATTTGTTTTTGCTTTTGTTTGTTTTGGTTTTTGACATAGGGTCTTGCTATGTAGTTCAGGCTGGCCTTGAACTTACTATGGAGCCCAGGCTGACCTCGAACTTGCAGTAATCCTCCTGCCTCAGCCTCCTGAATGCTGGGATTACAGGTGTGCACCACTGTGCCTGGCTATATGCATTTAATATTTGTTAAATAAAAATGAGATCACAATATAAATCATAATTTTTTGCTTTTATTCCTTTATGTTTCTTAAACTATTTCAGTGTATTGGTACTTTCTTCCTACATATTGTAAACTTCCTTCTGGGTCTACTACAGTGTGCTCCTATAACACGGTGGAGACATTCTGTTTTCTGTGTAATCTCTAATTTATTGAACTGATCCCTGGTGTTGGCATTTTTCCTTTGTTATAATGAATAGCGATGTGACATACATCTTTTTAGCTATATTTCTAGACTTGTCTTTTGTTTTTTCCTCTTAATATACTTTCTTACATGTGAAATTACTGAGTCAGATGACATTCAAGTTTTTAAAGTATTGTCTATGCATTGCAAAGTTGCATAGCAGAGATTGTGCCAGTTTCACAGTTACACTCCCATCAGCAGTGTAAATTAGTGACAAGTAGATAAATTTTGAAAATAAACCAGGGGAACTTGCTACTTCAGGGAGTTTAATGTCAGGTAAAGGAAGTGACAAGAAGTCTAGATGAGGAAAGCAAACAGGGATTTTGGAGTCAGATAGAATTGCAGTTCTACTACTTTTGACCTCTGACAAGTTATTAGATGTCTTACATTTCTTCCTCTGTATGACTCAGGTACTTGTCTGGTCAGAGGTGATGTGAGAATTAATGTAGTTAGTTTTACAGCACTCAATTTATGTCCCTTGCCAAATTTATCCTTTTTTGGGTAAACTTTAATATCATTTATCATTTTCTTTGAAAATGAGGCTAAACTTATTGTTAAATGGTGCCCTCCTAGTCCTGAACAATATTCCTAATTGAACCACAAATGCTCACTGACAAAAATCCAAATATCCTTAATTTAACTGTTGTTAAATTCTTTTCAGTGTTAGGGATTTATGGATTTTGGATAAACCCCTCAGGGACTGGGTTCACACTGGTCAGACCTGGAACTTGCTGGTGGACTCTCTTGATCCTTGGCAATGGAATCCCGTACTGGTCCTAGTACAATTTAGGACCCATGCGGCTGTGCCGGAAATAGCTTATTTTGTTACATCCTGTTCTCTGTCATGCTGCTTAGAATAGAGATTCTGCTTCCCGCCTCAAACATTTAATCCTTCTCCTCTTCAGCTTTTATAAGAGCTCTGAAAAACCTGGTGATATTTTTGAATTATGGGTGTAGTTCTGAAGTGGACAAGGATGATTTCCCCCTTGGATTTCCTCAGAAAAAAGCCATTATAATTTTGATGTTCTCTGCTATTTCCAAAGGTTACTAGGTGGTTTTATACATTTTAAATAACAGATGCTTAGCATGAACTCAAAATTACTTCACGGGAAAATAGTTTGTTTTTACTTAAATTGTCAAGTTACTCTTGATAATTAAAATAAGGCAACACTAAAATTACACAATGTAGGTTAGAGATGTAACTCAGTAATAGAGTCCTTGCCTAGCATGGTTTCTATCCCTAGGACCAGAAAAATAAGAAAAACAAAAACCAAAAAACAACCACAAAAACCCCCAAACCCCAATCTGAAAGAAAAAAATTTTTTACAAGGTGGTTTAAAATGGTACTATAATAGTAGGTGGTCATTGGAGAAAAATCAGAAAATGTGGCTGAATGAAAATTTAGAAAGAGGGGTTGGGGCTCAGTGGTAGAGCTCCTGCCTATCTTGTGAGACCCTGGGTTTGATACCCAGCACCACAAAATAAATAAACGCATTAATACATAAATAAATTAATTAAGAAATAAGAAAAAAAGAAAATTGCTCCTCTTCCTTCTACCAAAGATGGCTATAAAGATTCATTATAATTTGTTTGTTTGTTTGTTTTGATATAGGATCTTGCTATGTAGTTCAGGCTGGGCCTTGAACTTACTGTGATTCTATTGATTCAACCTCTGGAGTGCTGAGATTAGAAGTGTGTGCTGCTACAGCTGGCTACCATTGAAGTTTTGTTAGCTTTTGGCTTTGGGTTTTTTATCTTAAATAACCACTCAAGATGAGGCAGTTGCTTGAACATTAGAAGTAATTTAAACATATGAGTGAATAAGTACAGTTTGGGCTCCGACTTGGAGTCCTGATACCACTACTGTTTGGCTGTGTGTAAATCATTAAAACTTGGGAGATACAAATTTCAGTTTTTCTCATTGTTCTCCTTTTTCTTTTCCCTTCCCTGTGCCATTTTCTTCCCTTACTATGTATCCCACCCTGAGAATACCCTGTAGTACAGTATTGATACCAATTAAGTATGTAATTCTAAAATAGCAGTTGCTGAGAATTAAAATGTTAACTTTCTTAGTTATGTGTCACATGTTTACTGTCAAATCTGTTAAAATAAAATGTAATTATTTGCAAAAGAAAGTGTGTTACATATGAAGGCTAATATTCAGTTATTAGCTGTAGGCTAATATTCAGTTCTTTAAAAGGGTATGGAAAATGCCTTGAAGTTGTGAATTAAGTTTTATTATGTCACTTGAATACTATATCACAATTCTTGGTTTTAAAGCAATACACTTATATTGGTGAGAGTTTGCTGTTTCTTTATAGGGTACCATCAGATGTTTAGCAGCAGAACCCCTAGGTTCTGAATGTTCCGTTGCAGATAATGTTGCTCCTTGAAAAGCAACTGTTGAATAAATGAGACAGTAGAACAGTTCCTAATTTGGATTAACTTTAATGCTTGTGCTTTTTGTCTTGATGAGCAGGACAAGCTTGAAACTGAATAGGGACTCTGGCTCTCAAATCCAGTTTTAGAGAGCTGGCATTGTTTATGCCCCTTGAACCCACATTCTTTCTGGATGACTCTTTAGGATCCAATCCCTGTTCCTGGGTAGAGATTTTCAGTGTTGAGTGTGTTAACACCAAATGGCTGCCATGAAATGGATCTTTTATTTTTTTCCTGTAACCTCCATTTCATTATAATGGCACCTTTTGTTTTATATAAAGGGGACATGGTGGGGGTCGTTATGGGCAGAAAAGGAGTTTGACTATGAAAGTTGGTAAGTGCTGGCCCTGTGTCTATTCTTTGTAGCCCAGCTGAAAGAAATGTGCATTGGTTGTAAACCAAAATGAAATACTTTCTTATTGGTTCTCTAAGATAACTATCCTTTTTATTTTTCTTCAAATCCTGCTTTTCTTAAGTTGTCAAGGCTCATTCCTCTGCTGGAAACAGTTTAAGAACTGTCGCATCATTATCTCTAACAGTGGTTTGAATGTTAAAATTTTTTTGGTGTCTCACCTGAAGGAATTAAAAGATTCAAAGCACTCTTATTAGTCTTTAACAAAATTCACAGATCTATAAAATCATTCATTTTTTTGTACTTCCACCTTTTGTCACTGAGTTGCTCTTTAATAGACTTCTTGTTTATTTCCCACATACTCTAGAAAACAGGAGTTTTCTTTGTTGCTGGCTTGAATTGGCTTAGCTTTGGCTTGATGTCATGCTTCACACCTTTCTTTGGTCTAAGAATCTAATCTCCAGTTCCCCTGCCCCGCTCTTAGGTTGCATGACCCACTTCTATTACTCTGAAAAATACTGTTGAAACAGTGTATATGTTTAGTTGAAAAAGATTATGTACACATTGATATAAAAATGAGACTCCATATCTGGGCTGCAGCACACAGTTTAAGAGATGCTGTTTCATAGGTGAAGTCCCACTTTGGACAGAAAGGTGTAGAAGAAAATTCTGTGATTCTAGCTCTCTAAGCTTTCCTCACATCTCACACACACTGAAATATTTTAATGCTAACGTAACTGCAGATCTTTGCATTTTTTTAGTTCTTTGGCTTTGTTTATTCCTGGAATCAGTCAATCAATCAGTCAATCACTCCCTCCCTTTCTCTCTGTCCCTCTTTCTGTATCTCCCCTTTTCCTTCCCACTTTCTCTTTCTCTCTCTCCCTTTCTTTCTGTCTCTTCTCTCTCCCGCTTTTGCTTTCTCCCCTTCTTTCTGTCTGTCTCTTGTCTCTGTCTCTCCCCCGTCTCTGTCTCTGTCTCTGTGTGTCTGTGTTTACATTCTCAACAGTCCCTTCTATGAGCTTCTGGAGGATAGACAGAATGTCTTAATTGCTTTTCTCTGTGTGGCTAGATTTAAGGTCAAGTAAGTTTTTTGTTGAATAGAATAGTGTATTTACAACACTCAATTTGGTTACTTCAAGCATGATGATAGGAGTTAGAAGCTGGTAATGATTCTGTGGGAAGTGATTTAATAAAAGATTTGGAGAGGATTATAGAAAATCTATAATAAGGCAGATTTCTAAATCAGACTAAAAGTGAGACAATTAACGTAAAATACCTCTGTGGGTAGCTTTTAAAAGGATTGCCTCTTTGAGAAAGAATCAGGGCAGGAGATTCAAAATAGTTCCATCTAGAAACAGACTCAAGTGAAGCTTTTGTGAGAACTTCTTCCAGCCAGCCAATCAGAAGACAAGATGCCTGCAACCTCTTTCTCCTTTTGATTTGTTGTTCCTATGGCAATAGAAAGAGAGCCTAGGACATTTTTCTCCTACTTCTTTTAATAAACCTTTAGCTTTTGAAAAATGCCCAAAGCTGTTATTCTTTCTTGTCTTTGACTAACTTAAAGTGTTTTGTATCAGGGTGGTCCTGAATTTGGTTTTTGATTATATGGTGGATGTGGCAAAACTAATAAAAACTATTAGGCTGCTTGGCTAATAATATTTTCTTAGGCTGTAGAATCTGTAAACATAATCAATCTGATAGGGTACTTGCTGTTAATACCAGAAACTACTGTGAATCATTTCTTATTTTCTATGAACAATCCTAAATTGAGAGTACTCTTCATCGTAAGTAGCTAAATATGAAACTATAACAAACATTTTTTTTTGGAGGTTTTCTGTCCTCCATGATGATCCTTTCTCTTGAGTGCCAGGTCAAAGCCTCAAAAGGAAAGAAGCTTGGTTTATATTGTTCACTTAATAATTAGGTCACTATGTATTTATTGAAGTTGGTAAATACCCATAGTGTCAGGATAAACAGACATATTTTAACAATAAGATAGTAGTCACAGAAGCTTTAAAGATGTACCACTGTTAGCAGAGAGAGAGAGAGAGAGAGAGAATTTGATTTACATTGTGAGTATAGCTAATCTGAAGACATCTTTTCATTACTTAGGTAAGCACTGATGGATATTGTTTGTTCCAGGAATTTCCAAACCAAATCTCTAAATTTAAAATTAGAACCTTTAAGAATCAATTAGTATGGTCCTGCTGCATTTTAATGCTTAGGTTGAGGAAAGTGGAACTTTTATTTTTATCCCTTATTTTCATTTTCCATCAATGTCTTCCTGCTCCATTAGGCAAAAGGAAACTTGTTTAGGCTAGCATGTATGTACTTCCTTATTAAAAAATGGGTATATTTCTTAGAGTGACATTTTGTGTTGAGTATACACTTTTAAAGCAGTGTAGTTGGTCACTCAGTTCCTTAGTAATTGACTATGAAAGTAGGAGAGTTCTAATACCTTTCAACCACCATTATCTTTTACTTTTACACTGGTCTTAAAACTGGAAGGTACCAGTCCTGGAATGATGAGTTGAGAACTCTGGTTAATAGATGTTGTTAGTTACGTCACAGTACCAGCATGGATGATACCTAGGATCAAGCTATCTTTTCATTTATTGTATTCTAAAGCAGTGTAAACCATGCAAAAGTTGTGAAAAAGGACTCTTCTCTCAGACCTGGATTTAAATCAGTCCTAGCTTCAAAGCAGTAGCAATTATTTTGGACAAGTAAATTACTTCATCTCTTTGAACCTATGTTTTCTCTTCTGAATGTTGGGGAAAAAAATGCCCATTATATAGGGTTATTGTGAGAATGAGCTGAGGTAGCGTTTAGGATGTATTTAGTATGGTTCTGGTGCTTAATAGATCCTCAGTAAACACCAACATGGTTCTCAATACCCCACACTGTCTACCATAGATATTACAAAGGTAAATTCTTGGCAGACAGACCCTCAGTCACTCCTTTAGAAATCTTTTTCCTGGATTTACAAATTAATTGTCAAGCTTTGAAAATATTAAGCTTACAATAAATGGCTAATACTTTGAAGTCAAATTCTCAGAAACTTTTTTTAAATGTTAATTGTTTTCTATGTTTTTAAAGTATTGAAAATAGTTTTTAAAGTATGGAAAACCTTAGGAAGATCATTTTTCCTTTTTTGGGCTTTAGTTTTTTCACCTCTAATTAAAAATCAGGGGTAGGAAGTTAGACCAAATGGTCTTTAAGAGTTTCTTCAGGTCTCAGTCTATAATTTTTTTGATTTATTGAATGTGAAAAATTGCCCTTAAAAAAGTTAGCAGTAGAATAACCAGGATTGCACGTGGAGACAAATATATGTTAAACTTTTTTTTTTTTTCTGGTACCAGGAATCGAACTTACCACCTTGCGCTTGCCGGGCAGGCGCTGTGCCGCTGAGCTAAATCCTCAGCCCCAATATATGTTAAACTTTGCAGAGGGAACTGGACTGTCTTTACTGAATAAATGAAAGTTGATTTATACTTGAGCTTTGTTATTAATTTGATGGTCAGTTGCTGAATACAGGGATGATCTTTAAACTGTATCCTGGGATCTGAGTAGTGTCCCGGGATCTGAGTGATTCTTTGATTTATGTAACTATAAAGACTGTAAAACAAAACAAAACACCTCTAAATTGAACTTCAAGGATATTGGGAGTTTATTTAAATTAAATAATCCATGTAATATAAACATGTAACTTGTCTGGGCCTTTTTGTGCCCAGACACTTCTGATGCATCCTGATATAAATGTTCCTTTAATAAGTTTGTGCTAGAATACGTCTGGATAGAGAAGTTGTTGTAATATAATCAGGTAATTAACTTTTTTCCTAACTCTGACATCGGATGTTCCTTGTTCCCATGCACCTCGAGCAAGTTGTTGTTTTAGTAAGTCAGCCTCTCCTTTACTGATTCTCTTAGTTTCCTCATGTGTAAAATGAAAAATCAATCATTTTTTCATTCATTCATTCATTCATTCGTTCATATTGGGGATTGAAGCCAGGGCCTAAAGAGCTACATCCTTAGCTCTTTAAAAAATTTTATTTTTAAATTTTGATACAGGCTCTTGTTTCCCAGGCAGGGCTTGAATTTACGATCCTCCTGCCTTAGCTTCCCAGAATGCTAGGATTATAGGTGTGTGCTACCATGCTCCATGAAATCTTGCAAAGGGTTATTTGGAGAGTTAACTATGTCATCTGTCTAACAAGAGCTCAGTAAATGGTAGCTACTTTCATTGTGTTATATAAAAATGTGTTCATCAGCTTTCTTGCACATGGCACTTTAAATATGAAATGTGGGACAATGAAGTGTGTATATTGAGCATCAGTGATAGACTGCTACTCTGGATTATAGTAAGCTGTGGGATAAATGCTCATGTTGGAAATGTGTGGCATTTTTTTGTTACCACAGAGCTGCTCAATATTTTATTAATCTGATTTTGTATTCTTTAAGTGTCTTTCCTAAATAATTTCAGCATTCTGTACATTATGTGACAGCTGTAAGTACCAAATGACAGATGCTGGATAGGAACCCACGGCTCTCAGATTTGAAGCAAAACTGTTTTTGTATTATAGTTGGAGCGATCATAGAATTTAGCCCTGAACCTGAACTCATTAAGAATGAGAGTTATTCTGGGATAATAAATAGAAACAAGGGGTGCTTCAGGCCAGAGAGGATGTTTGGCCATCCTAATTGCAGCTAGGATGAGCCAGTTTATGAGGTTTAAGATTTGTGGAGTACTTTGGTTGAACCCAAGCACCCCACCTTCAGCTTTTTGTTTTGGCATAGTTAATTGGTTTTGGAGGGGATACTTAATTAATCTTAAGTCTGGAAAAATACTGAATATCATGAATAGTTTGATGGCTATGACATAGTAACCATAATGTATATGCTTATTTTTATATTTTATTTTTTTCTTAATTCCTTTAAAACCAGCAGTCTTTTTAAAAATGATGGAAAAGGGTAAAAGAATTAAGCTTTTCATTCTTACCCATGTCAGATGAACTTTATAAACGAAGTTGTCTGAAATGAAAATCGTGATATTCCAAAGTTTTTTCTTTGAGAAGGTAGAGATAAAGATGAAAATCAAATGTGTTTTAAGCAGCTCTCATATTGCCTATATCAGTGGTGGTGAACCTGTGGCATGCGTGCCACTGTGGGCTGTTTATGTCATTGAAAGCTTTAAAAGGTTTGCCATCACTGGCCTGTTACTCATCTTTCTTATTCCTTTGACCCTATTCTCTAGGTCTCATGCAATTTTACTTTGGGTAGTATAAAACTGTACTCATATGATAAAAGTTGGGATGGTAGAAGTTTTTTTTTTTCTGTTTTTACATAATAAAGGCATCTTGATCTTGTGGAAGGAATGTGCGACTTGGCCACAGACAAACTTAAGTTTGAAACTGTAGTTCTCTCTCCTTTGCTGTGTGTCCTTGTGCAAATCACTTTGCCCCTGAGCCTCAGTTTCCTTACAGTGTGGTGTGAGGATCAGAGAGCACATTTAAAGTGCCTGTCACATACGAGGTTCTTAAGCAATGATGGCAATGATGAGTATATGACATAGATGGGAAACCTCACTATATAAAATTATAGTCACAGTCTGACCACTAATTTTGTTTTGCACTCAAACTCTGTTTCCTTTAGTGGGTTTTCATTTAAACATTATCTCTCTCTCCCCCTCTTGGTTCTGTCCACTACATTCTGAGAAATTCGTGGTTAGTAGCAGAAACCTGTTTGTAGCACAGAAAGTGGGCCCGCTCCCAAGTTCAGTAAGCTGCCTAGGACCATCCCTGACCTCCAACCCCCCATGGGTGCACCCCTGCCCCAACTAACATTCAAGTTGCCTGTGTGAAGGAGTAATTTGTTGCGGCCTCTAACTGCTTCTTCTCTTCCTTCCTTTTTGTCATCCTGCAGTGTTCTGTGCCAAGGTCTTTGTGGCTAGGCTGCGCCAACCTGGTAGAGAGCATGTGCGCACTGAGTTGCCTGCAGAGCATGCCCAGTGTCAGATGTCTCCAGGTGCCTCTCTTCTTTCTTGTTGTAAATGTGTTTTTACGTATGCCATGAACATTTGTTGAAACTTGCAGTAGTGTGTTTAATCCAATGTTAAGTCTGCTAAATGTTCTGTGTAACCCTCTGCTTTCCTCCAGCCTGGGTGCCCCACATGGAGGAGTTAGTACCAAGAGGAACCCTTCAGAGCCCAGTGGGTCTTCAGCTGGGCCTGTCCTACTCCCTTTTCTATTCCTGCTTTTTATTCTTTTCCCTTCACCTTGAAGTTGTATTCTCATGTTTAATAGTTGTGCATGTGCCAAAACAAAAACAAAAAACAAGCCCTGACAATTTTGTGGCTATCATTAATAGTTCTTTGTTGAGTCGGGAGGGTTTCATAATTAAAGTGGTGATTTTTCTATTTTGAAACTCATCCTTTTGGTTTTCTTTCTCTCCCCCTTCAAAAAAGGAGGAGGGAAGGAATCATTAATGTTATAAAGCCTCCAATTGAAGTTTATAAAGATCACAGCTTTATGCTGCCAGTAATTGTCAGTTTGGGCCACTTCCCAAAGGCCAGATCTGACACCTGTCCTCAGAGTCCACCCAGTTTTCCAGGCCGAGGCTGGCAGAGAATTCCACAGATGAAAGTAATACTTTTTTTTCTTTCGATGGGGGTGGGAGGGTGGGATGGGGTTGCTCAGGATAAAACTGTTAGTACAAGTGCAGCTGGTGACGTGTCTTGTTGGGTTGGCTTCTAGGAGAACCAAGGCCAAAAATACTGTGGCTTTATTTGTGAAGCTCAGTTTAGAGAAAGCATGTGTTTAAGTAAATTTGTTGTCAGTAGCAGTATTCAGTTTTCATCACTGCATATTCCACGCAGTTTGATACATCTTTTCTTTGAAAAGCAGTATTAAATTCCTTGTGTCCTGTTGAGACTGTCTTATGGTAGGAAAAGAGTGTAAAATTAGTAAATAAGTTAGAGGGATATGATTGATGACATGAGTAATTTCATTGTTCTCAAAGTTATCTTTTTATTCACGTTTACCGTCTTTAAATGGAGCTGAGCGCTAGGATGGAGGAAAAGTTCCTTCGTTTTGGGTTGGGGATTTTATTTACTTACTGGCAGACATCCTGAATAGCATTGCTGTACTTGCTGATTCAAATTGCTTTCTTTAGAAAACTACTGAAACCTTAATCACTTAGCTGAAGTGTTAATTCAATACAAGGCCCAGTTGCCTTTAGATTCTATAGATGTAGTCTTAGAATACAGCGATTGACTGTTCAGTGAGGCTCCAGTATAATGCGTGTGTAGCTTTTTGGAAAAGCAGCTTGCTTACGTGTAATACAACTTCAACAAAAATGTTGAAAGGGCAGACAGTTTTGCATGCCTTCTGGGTGCTGTCTAATGGGTGTTTGCATTGTACTAATCTTGTATCTTTGTGTCTGTTTTTTTGAAAATGGTTACTTGAATGTTACAGTGAGCTGACCCAGTTTTCTCAAGAACTGGAAATTCAAGTAAGGAAAGAATTGTAGTTGTTAGTAAGGTCTTGAAGTGCAGATTGTTTTATTGGGTTCAGTGAAAAAATTGACCAGTGGAAGGCATCATTCAATACATTTTAGCAGCAGTATTGCCAGTTCTCTGAGTGGGAGGAAGTGTAGGTTCCTACCTTGTTGCAAATGGAAAAAGAAAGTCTCAGGAAAAGAAAAAGTTCTTTGACTCATCTCTCCCATTGAAAAGTTTTTTAAGAGAAAAAAGTTGAAACTTTGCCTTCTTTGGCTCTTATTTCAGTGAATGAAGCAATTACTTTTAGAACTGTGTAGGAAATTTTGTTTACTTAGGTTTTTATTTTCACTAGTATATAATTGAGAGTATGCAGCAAGTAAAATGAATTAAGTACTTAGTTGATTAGAATTAGCAAATTATTACTATATTTTGTTCCATGTGTGAATGGAAGGTAACCAGGTGTTAATGAACCCAGAAGACTTCCTTTCCATTCATTTTATGTATCATTATTACTTTAACTAAAAGCTTGTACATGGATTTTTAAATTCTTATGTTTTAAAAAAGATTATTATTATTTTGTGGTGCTGGTGATTGAACCCAGGGCCTCATATACGTTAGGCCAAGCACTTTATCACTGAACTACACCCTGTCCTTACTTGTATTTTATTTTTTTTACATTTTTAAAATAGCACCAGCATTTCCCTCTCTAGTCTCCCAGCAGCATTAAAGTTTGGGCATTACCTTGAACTTCCAAAGAATGCCTTTTGCTTGTATGCTACATCTCTGGTTAACTATTAGGGTGACTCTTCCTTGATATTGCTCACCTCTTCACAAAGTCATTTTAAGCAGGCTTAAAGAGAGAAAGGACAGAGTTCCTAAAAAGAATAGCCTGGTTGATTGCAGTGGGCTGTGGAGTTCCTTGAAAGGGTCCCCCTTAAAATGGTTACACTTGACCTACTGATCATTTCAAGTGGAGCCAACTGTCTTGTATGTATGGCTGATAGTGTACCTTTTGAAAAAGCAGGAGTAAAGATAGCAGTTGCTTTTAGACATAATTTGGCCACTGTTGCCATCTAAGAAAAGGGATAGCAAAGACTTAAAAATCACTCACTGCTGACTGTATTTGGTTCTTCACATATATTAGGTTTATGACAACCTTGTGAAGTAGGAGTTATTTGATCCCATTTTTCTGATGTGGAAACTGGGACTGAGATGTTACATGCTGTTTCACTCAAGTTGATATTTACAAAACTGTGACAGGTGTGATGGTGCACACCTGTAACCAGCACTGAGGAGGCTGAGGCAGGAGGATCACCATTAGTTTGAGGCCAGCCTGGGGTACATAGTGAGTTCAAGGCCAGCTTGGACTACTTAGTCACACAAAAACATTATAAGACTCTGATATGGTAGACTGGGTATTTAAATCCCCCCATTTGCCTAACCCCCCCCAACTGGTTTTCTTTTTTCTATACTGGAATGCCACTTTTCTACAATATTACAGTATAGTGTGTGTGTGTGTGTGTGTGTGTGTGTGTGTGTGTGTGTGTACATGTGCTCTTGCATGTGTATGTGAACTTTACTGTTGATAATCTGGTGGTTATCAACAGTTTGTTAAACCATTATTTATTTGGAAATTAGAAAAATCTGCCAAATTATGTAAGGAAAATAATTGGCATTTCCTTTGCCAAATGAGCACTCCTGAATTTTGCAGGTGCAAGGTACTAGGGATTGAACCCAGGGACTTTGTAATGAACTGCACTCCCAGCCTTAATGATTGATTGATTGATTGTCTTACAGGTTACCCAGGCTGACTTGAACTTGCAGTCCTCTTGCCTCAGCCTCTTAGAGTGCTGAAATTGAAGGCATGTACTACCATGCCCAGTTCATTTCTGAATCTTAGAGCTGTAGGGGGTTCCTCAGTAGATTTTCTACAAATTTAATTTCATTTCTATTTACTGGACAATTAGTATATACCAGGACTTCTGCCAGTGGTAGCCATACACAGGGAACAAAACAGACTTATTTCCTGTGCTCAGGGTGCTTGTTGTAGTAAGCAGGCTTTTAGATAAAAGTCCAGAGTGAATCACAAGTGAAGTCAGTGTGTATGTATAAAATCAAACTGAAGTTAGCCAAACCTATATGTGCTTGTACAGCAATGTGAATGAACCATTTTAAACTAGGATCAACCCTCAATACACATTTTAGAACAGTTGAACTGGAATATCTGGATATCTCTGAACTAAGCCAAGCTGAGTCAATATTTTGTTTACTTAATATATCCAGATTCAACTTGTTGGGTTGTTATATCAGATAATAAAGAGTTCAGAGCAGGTAGAGTGTTGGCTTGCCAAGACTTAGGCATGAGATTCATAATGATGTTAATATAGTATCTTTTATTCTCCATACATTGGGCTTGCAGCCCTCAGTTATCTCATATGATCCTTTTTAGAGAAGTTATCTATTTATGATGTTGTGCTTTGGATATGAAGTTAAGAAATGATTTGCCTAGGTTAAACATTTATTTGAGGGCAGAACTTCGTTATGAATCTAGATCTGGATAACTGCTAAATCAGTGCTATAGTTACCAGGCTGTAGTGACAGCTGCCAGCTTAACTTGGCAGCTGTCGTTTTTATGTTGAAACACATTTCTTTTAATTTTTCATGTCAGAAGTTTAGCACATCAGGAGTGTAGAGGTTTGAGGTAGTAGACTGACAGGTTTTCTTGGGAATTTTGTTTGTACCTCCTAGCTGGGGGAGAATGCTAGTGACAAGTTTTTTTTTAAGAGTAGGACTGATTACTTGGAACGACAGTGAAGAACATGTGAATTGGATCATGTGAATCAGGTTTTAGTGCCTCCTTCTTAGCTTGAGTGTGCTTTTTTTTTTAGTTTTAAGTGGTCACTATTCGTGTGAGCCATGGAGGTCTACGAACACTACAGTTGGAACTTACTAGAGCTGCAGACTGAAGATAGTTATTGTTCAGAAAAGACAGTGAGCTGAGTAGGAAGAATCCTGGCTTTGAAGCCAAAATACCTAGATTCTATTCGTATTTCTGCGATGCCGGGGAAGTTACCTTCCTTCCCTTGATTCTAGTTGCCTTATCTTTGAAGATGGAAGGTAGTTGTATCCATTTTGCAGGGTTTTTGTAAAATAGAGGAAGGTAATAGCTACCCCTTACTGATGGCCTACTTTTTGGGGGAATGAAAATCCATTCCTGTCTTTGCTTGCTGTACGTTCTTTATTCAAGAAGTAGTTCCAGCCTTAAAAGTACTGTATTAGATACAAAGTTGATTAAGGATAAGGGAAGAGACCACGCATATCGTATGGATTCTACTGCATGGTGTTCTCTCCTCTCACCATAGGTCAGACACAGCCCTTTCAACTCTTTGCCTTTGTGTTCTAAAAAGCATTGGGGATTTGTTGTTTCTTGTTGACTATATGAGTGTGCTCTGGGTCAGAAAATATTAAGACTTGCAGTAACCTTCTGTATTGCTCAGTGCCTATAGTAGTTTATAAACCTTTAACAAACTATTTCCTCTTTATAAGAAAATCTGAAAATATAGTTACCAAAAATTATATTGGTAGCCACCTAATGTGTTTTAACTGTCCTATGGAACCCCAGTTTGATTTTGTTGTCACCAGAAGCATAAAGGAGGACCTAGCATTATGTTCCTTTCTGCTTCTGTCCAAGTAGCTCTGATTAGCCTGGTGGAACTCAGGATTTTATTTGAAAAACTTTCTACTATGGAAAGTTCTATGTATATAAAAAATAAGGAGAATCATTTAGTTTAACCTGGAACAGTTCTTAAAATCAGGCTATTATTTCAACTGTTTTCCAGTTTTTGTATGTGGGGTATTTTTAAGAAAATTAAGATGGTTTAACTGAAAGAAAAAGTTTGGCAAATCACTTTCTGTCAGTACTTAAAATTTTTTAAAGTTTAGAAAATTAAAAATAACACACTTAGTATTGAAGGTTATAAAAAGACATGTAGAGTTTGACTCCAGGCCTTCTCAAAATGTCATTATCAGTTTCCAGTTATGATTTTATTATACAGATTAGTTTTCAGTTAAAAATTTGTTTAATTAACGTACATTAGCCGTCTTTCCTTGTCTTCATAAAAAACTAAATAAAGCCCCACTATTACAGTTGCAATAATAGTCCAATATATGGATTTTAAATTTTTTTGTTTTGAATTTTTGAGACAGAGCTTTACTATGCATTTCAGGCTGGCTTGAATTCACGGTAATCTTTCTGCCTCAGCTGTTCCCTAGTGTTGGGATTACAGGCCTGGGCCATTATGCCTGGCAAGGGACTTACAATTTTGTCTTGTTTTGTTTGGGACAGATGTAATGTAATCCAGGTTGGTCCTTCTGCCACAGTTTCCCAAGTATTGGGATTACAGGTGTGTGCCACCGTATCTAGTCTTGGATTTATAATTTTTGTTTAAAAAAGTATTTCCTACTGAAGAACCTATAGGCTGTATTAGTGTTTTTTTCTTTTTTTTTGTGTCAAAAGCCCTTTAGTATTTTAATTACATGTGTCTTTAGTATTGCATGATTATATCTGTACAATAAATTCTTTGAAGTACAGTTGCTTGTTCAAAAATTATCAGTGTTATAATATTAATTAAATCAGCTGTATAAAGAGTTCAATAATCTGTCAGTCCTCTTACCCCGAGAAAAATGTTAACATTTTGTTTTCTATTACTACATAGTCTTTTTTCATAAGAGGATATGCAACTCTGTAATGGGTTTTCCCCCATTTTTTTGTAGTAGTAAAAATGGACTCCCCCTAGAAAAACCACAATTCAGCTTCTAGTATTTGCTTTACTTACTTACTATTATATTATAGACATGTTTCCAGATTAATGAATCCAACTTGTACTTGTACTTTATTGTACCTAGGTTTTGGCAGGTGGGAATAAAAGTAGATGTATTTTCTTTTCTCAAGTATTAGAAAAGTGCAGGCTCTCCCCTCCCCTCCCCTTCCCTCCCCTCCCCTCCTCTCCCCTCTCTTTTGTTTCCTTTTCTTTTTTGAGACAAGGTCTCACTATGTAGTCCAGGCTGGCCTTAAACTCATTATGTAGCCGAGGATGGCCTCCAACTCACAGTGATCCTCCTGCCTTAGCCTTCCAGGAAGTGCTGGGATTACAAGGTGTGCATCACCACACCTGGTGCGTCCCTTTTCTGTTCTTTTTTCTTTTCTTTTTTTTCTTTCTTCTGATGCTAGGGATTGAACCAAGGGCCATGCATATGCTAAGCATGAAGTCCACCACTGGGTTAGCTAATCATGTAACTCCTACACAATTTTTTTTTTTGAGACAGAGTCTCACCTTGTAGTTCAGGCTTGCCTTGGACTCACTATGTAGCCCAGGCTGGTCTCAAACTCATGGCAATCCTCCTGCCTCAGTGCTGGGATTATAGGTGTGCACCACCACTTCTGGCTCCTACACAGATTTTAAGTATATAGTCCAGTGATTTATCACAAAATAGAAGTACTTGTAGGTTAGGCCCAGTTGCTTTCATGGAAAGAGTACCAGTTTATTTTGTAGCCACTGTCATAAGGTCTGGATATCATTTAAAAATGTTTACTGTTTACTTTATTACTAAACATACATTTGTTCAAAATTAAACCAATAAAGGCTAGAGATGTAGCTCAGTGATAGAGCATGTACTTGCCTAGCATGCTGAAACCTTGGTTCATTCCCTAGTGTTTAAAAAAAAAAATTAAACCTATAAGTAAACAATAACAAATAGTAACACGATAAATTAAGGCTTTTCATGATCATTTGAAATCACTGCACAAAATTCTATTATTATTATTATTATTATAGTTTTTTGAGACAGGATCTTGCTGAGAGCTTCAGGCTGGCCTTAAAGTCACTGTGTAGCCCAGGCTGGCCTCAAACTCAGGGTGATCCTTCTGCTTCAGCCTCCCAAATGCTGGGATTACAGCTTTAGATAAAAGAGTATACACATTGAAAAATTTTAGGTTGCTAAATTATATCTTTTGTTTATTTGCTTCTGATTTTTTTGTTACAGGATTTCAGACAGGGTCTTACTATGTAGCTGAGGCTGGCCTTGAACTAATGATCCTCCTGCCTCAGCCTCCCAAATGCTGGGATGACATGCATGTGCCACCATGCCAGGCTGTTAAATTATATTTTTGAAAAGTAGGGTCACTATATACTTGTAAAAGAAATAGATTGGTTGTCATTGGATACTTTAATTTTTATTTCTTTTACTTTTTTTTTTTTTTGAGACAGTGTCTCTATGTCATTCTGGTTGGCCTTGAACAAACTTTGTAGTCCAGGCCGGTTTTGAATTTAAGGCAACTCTCCTCCCTCTGTCTTCCAAGTCTGGGATTATATGCATACACATTACAGCCAGCTCTTTGCCATTTTTGAGGGATGAAAATTAAAAAAAAAACCTTGTTACTGTAATGTACATGTGTTTGATTGCTAATGACATGGAATGCATATAATAAATATTTATATGCATAAATATAAATTTGGGCTTTTCTATTTTTTGTTCTATGAGTTACCTCTTTAAGTCCTTTTTCCGTTTTTCAATTGATGGATTTATTTTTTAAATCTAATTTGGAGGAGCTCTTTAGATACTAAGTATAGTAACTGTCTATTATTGCAAATATTTCTCCCAATTTGCAGTTCTCCCCAAAGGTTTGTTTATAAGACCTTTGGCCTTGATGAAAGTTTTATTGAAAATATTTATTTTTTATATTGTCATTTCTTCTAATATTTTTGTTGTGATTTATGGCATTATGCTTTGCATTTAAATCTTTTTTTTTTTTTTTTTTTTTCCTTTTTTCCCCGGTACTAGGAACCGAACTCACGATGTCACGCTTGCCAGGCAGGCGCTGTGCCACTGAGCTAAATTACTAGTACACATTTAAATCTTTTAGTCTTTCATTTTATTATATGCTGTGAATTAGAGTTCCACAGTTTTTAAAAAATGGCCTTTTTGGGGTATATTACTTGCTGATTTAGTGTTTTTTGCTTAATTTGAAATCATTCACATTTTATTTTCTTGTATCCAATTATGCTTGGTCACAGAAGATTCTTTCATACTCTGTTTTCCCTTTCCTATTATCATAGTCAGTCATCAGCCTCTGTAGGCTTCTGGCCCAGCCATCAGGCTGACTTGCATATACAGTGCCAGTTTGAAAATGTGTTGTTATCGATGATACAGCCTTTGCAAGTTCATTGCAAAACAGAAGATTGAATTTGGTAATCAGAATGACTGATCTGAAAACAATATGCAGTATAAGAACCATTGTTGAACTCCCACCATTTTGTATGGTGAAGCTCTGCATCATTTCCAATTTATATATATATTTTTTTACTTTTTACTGTCTTTGATTGTTTGATCAATCATATTCTTATGTCTGATGAACTGAGCAACTTCATTGAAGATAACAATATGTAATATAGCAACCATTGTAAATTTCTATCATTTTGTTTTGAGGTCATGTATCATTTTTGTTGTTTTTGTGTTGTTTTGATTTTGCCTTCATTGTTGTTTAGTCAGTTTTTAAATTTTTAAAATAAAAAAAGATGGAGTTTGCCATTTTTCTGAAAGAATGATTTGCTCTGTTCTTGCTATGAGTTAAATTGTTTTCTGTCATTTCCATATTTTTTGAAAATTTTTGTGACTGGGTGATCTTAAAATGTGAAGCAACAGAGAATGGCAAGTATTAGTATTTTGGAGAAAATCTGAAAGCTGGCATAATACCTGGTGTATAGTACTCACATTCAAGAAATCACACACATTTCCTATGGAACAGAGCCTTTGCGCCTGAAACATTTGGACTGCACCTTGCTTTGCTAGCAATTACAACTTATGGTTTCCAAAAATGGGTGTGATGGATAAGGTTTCACAGTGTAATTTGGGGATAAAGAGATGGTAAATGAAATTCTGATCACATAAAAAAACTTTACTTTTTGAATAAAAATGATGTCATATACCTCATACTGGAGGAGTTATATGTTGCTTGTAAAAATGCTGATTTCATTTTTGTGTGATTTTATATTTACTGTTTATTCTATTGATGACACTGGTGCTCTTCATTGCAAAATTTACAGTAGTGTAAAGAAATTAGCCATTTTGCTGTAATCTCACTTTAGTGTCCATTCTGTTTTTTCTGTCATCTTATGTATTTATTCATGCTCTGTGGTACTAGTTATAATTTGTTTTAAAATTGTTAATTGAGTAGTGTTATATTACTCAATATAATACTTATATTAATAAATTTAGGCATACATTTTTAACAACTGCAGTTTCATTTTCTTTATATACAACAGTTGTGAGCTTTTTCCTGATGTATATTAAAGTCATTAAACTTTGTGTAGTGCATATTCATGATTAATTCCTTAAGATACATTATTCATTAGATAAATTTTGAGTCAAAGAACATGAACTTTCCTAAAGCTTTAAACTTCAACCAGAAAGTTCAGTGATATCAGCAATGTCTGATTGTAATAGAAATAAATGCCCAATGTGAAAAGTTGGAAAATGCACAAGAGTTCAAATAATAAATTAGAAATCATTCCTTGTTCATTTGTGGTTTTCCTACCAGCAACAAATATTTATGATGCTCTTATAATGTCTCAAGTATTATTGTAGAGTCTGAGAATATAGGAAAATACAAACCAACAGTAAGCCACACTGTCTTGGAATCTGCATTTTATTTATTTACATGTTTCTTTGGTGGGGGTTCGGGATCCAACCCAGAGCTTTGTGCATGTTAGGCAAGCGCTCTACTACTGAACTACACTCACAACCAAGAACCCACATTTTAGAAGTGAAAGAAATCAAATAGGGAACACATACAGTGTTTTAAATGGTAGTAAGTGCTATCAATAAAAAGGGGGATAGGGAACCCCAAAGTTTAGGGAAGTGCTTTAGTTTGTGTGTGTATGTTGCAAGGGTGGAGCGATTGGGCACTGGACCAGCCTCAAACATGCTAGGTAAATGCTGTACCACTGAGCTATGTCCTCAGCCCTTTGGAAACTTTTATTTTTAGGTAGTATCATGCTAATTGCCCAATCTGGGCAGCTTGTGATCCTCTTTCCTCAGCCTCCTGAGTACTGTAGTTTGGGGTCACAGGTGTGTTCCACTATGCCTGCCTAGGACTTCTGTTATAAGCAGAGTGATGAGGGAAAGCCTCACTGAACAAAGACCTGAAGGAAATGAGGGAGCCAGCTGTGCAAGCATTATGGGAAGATAATCCACATGGAAGGAGCAGCAAGTGTACTGGCCTAGAGCTGCGAGTGTTTGTGGCATTAGAACAGCCAGAAGGCTGAGGTCTGGCTGGAGAGTGGAATGAGGGAAGAGAATAGAAAGTGAATTCAGAGATGAAAGGAGAGAAGGCGGAACAGATTCTGTAAGGTTTCTAGGCCTTACTGGGGTTCCATTTTAGCTCTGCATGAGATGAGAAGTTACTGAAGAATTTGTACCAGAAGGGCTGTCTAACATTTTAACAGGATCGCTCTGATTGCTGAGTAGACAGATACAGTATAAAAAGATGGAAGCAGAGAGCCCAGTTCTGGGATTGACCAGTGTTATCAGTCACGGTTTTTCCAGAGAAATAGATAGTTTAGAGAACTGAATCATGTGATTGTGGGGACTGGTAAGTTTGACATTTGTAGGGCAGGCTGGTGTGCTGCAGACTTAGGCAAGATTTCTCTGTTGCATTTATTTTATTTTATTTTTTAGTTTTTAATGTTTGAGACAGGATCTTTCTGTGTGGCCCAGGCTGGCCTTGAACTTGGCAGTCCATCTGCCTCAGCCACAATTTTCCTGTCTCACCCTCCCAGGTACTTAGATTACAAGTATGTGCCACCTCATCTGACTTTCCTGTTACATTCTTTTTTTTTTTCCCCCTGGTACTAGGGATTGAACCCAGGGCCACAGTGAGTATATTCCCAGCCCATTTTTTCCTTTTTATTTTGAGACAAGGTCTTTAAGTTGCCCAGACTGGGTTCAAATTTGTGATCCTTCTGCCTCAGCCTCTCAAGAGTTCTGGGATTACAGACGTGTGCTGTCTTGTCTGGTCACTGTTGAATTGTTAAGAAAAAAAAAAAATCCCCTTCTTAAAACCTCAACCTCTGTGGTCTTACAAGGTCTTTGATTGATTGGGTGAGGCTTATTTCATGTTATGGAAGCTAATATGTCACTTTACTCCATGTCTGATTGCTAATTGCATCCAAATCTAGAGTAGTGCTTGACCAAACAAGTAGCCACTGTAGCCTAGCCAAGTTGACACATAAAATTAGCTGTCACAGCCAGACTAGGAGGAGCCTGAATTTTTGATTGAGCGATTCAAAATGGAAACAGGACCAGTTCACAGTGAAATAAAAATGGTATCAATCTTGTCAAGTCAGTGTCATTTATAGCAGTAACATCTAACAAGAATTTAGTCAGAGGTGATTTGATTGGAAGATAAAAATATATGTCTGCTTGCCCTAATGAAATAGTGTGTGCCTCATGAAGAATCATTCAGGAACTCAGGTAGGGACCTCATAGTTGATGACTGCTTATCTCCCTAGACATATTACTCACCTCTTTCTTACACATTATCTGTCTTGATCCTCTAAACAGCTTTGTAAACCAGGCACTAGTATGCCTTTAAATGTAAGAAAATTAATACAGAGCAAGGGAGAGCGAGGGAGTAAGGAAGAGACTGGTAGGATTCAGACCTAGTCCCTATAGTCCTTCCTTCAGTCTCCATAGTTCCGATACACCGTACTGCTTCTTAAAGAAGAAACTGTTTTTATGAGCTGACTATCTGTATTTTAATTTATAAACAGACTTTTCTAGTGCTTAGGACCATTATGTAATAGGAGTGCTATTTATGATATTATATGTATAGCTTATGTGATCAAATATCTCCCCTTTAGAGAGGCCTTTTCTGACCACCCAGCCCAAAATAGCTTCCTGCTTTTCACTGTTCCCTCACCCTCATTTATTTTTCTTTACTGTCTGAAATTATATTCCATGCTTATTTTTTTCCTACTGTTTGTTGTCATTTTTCCCTTACCAGAACGCAATTCCATGAGAAAAAGGTCATGTCTTCTTGTTCATTGCTTGGTAAATATAACAGTTTCTGGAATAGTTCCTGCCAGGTAGTAGATACTCAGAAATTATTTATTGAATGGGGAGCAGGCATAAAAAACTGGAGTGAGAAGGAAAGGCTTTCTCCAAGCCTGCTTAGGGCTCTGTACTACAGCATTACTTGCTTCCATAACCATGGCTATTTTGGATTTCGTCTGATTCAAATACTTGATTCCAAGTATTTTTAAGTTGAAA
Source organism: Chinchilla lanigera (assembly GCF_000276665.1). Taxonomy (NCBI): domain Eukaryota; kingdom Metazoa; phylum Chordata; class Mammalia; order Rodentia; family Chinchillidae; genus Chinchilla; species Chinchilla lanigera. Next base: position 24,774,996 of record NW_004955408.1, on the reverse strand, counting down.
GATTATCTTGGGAAATTTTTGATTTTGATTTTAAAACCAGCTTGTAATTTTTTTTGCTTTAAAATGTATCTTTTCTGACTATAAAATTAATACATACTACGTATTATGAATGTTGAAGTGAAAGTGAAAAGAAAAGTAATAATTAAGAAAGGGTCATTCTTTATATTTTTTTCCTTTTTTGCGTGTGTAGTTCAGGCTGGCCTTGAATACAGGCTGGCTTCAGTCTTGAAGTTGTAGCAGTCCTTCTGCCTCAGCCTCCTAAGTGCTAGGATTATAGGCATTTGCCACCATGCCTGGTCGTTTGTGATATTTTGACATATTTTCTTTTAGTTTTTAATCTGTACATATGTTTTACATAACTGGAAGTATTTTATATATATATATATATATATTTTTTTTTGGTTTTTCTCTGGTACCGGGAACCGAACTCACGACCTTGCGCTTGCCAGGCAGGCGCTTTTGCCGCTGAGCTAAATCCCCAGCCCCTTATATGTTGATTTTATTTTTTATGCTTTGTGTACTTATTCAGGATAATTATATTTTTCCTTTAATTTCTCATATTTTGAAATGACTGTATACTGTATTTCATAAGCATCCCATAATTTGCCAGATGATTAAAATCCTCATTTTTAATTATTAAAAAGTGTCACCATCTTTGTACATAAAATTTTGCCTTCAGTTTGAATTTAGTATACATTTCTAAGAGCTATACTATACTAGATCATCAGTGAATGTTTAAATTAAAATTTTTAATATGGTAAAAGACATGGCCAGGATTCAACAGTGATACATGTTGTTGCATATTGTTGTCTTCAAATTAGTTGTTCAGATTACCAGATATAAGCATGAAAAATAGGTAACAAAAATTTAAGCAATAACTGTTCCTTTCAGTAAACCAATAGACATGTTGAATTCCTAACATCTTGTTTAGTGAAGCTCTGTATTGTTTCTAATGTTTTTAAAAATTATTTTTATTCTCTTTAATTGTTTGATCAATCTTGCATTCTTACATCTGGTAATCTGAGCAACTTCATTGAAGATAACAGTATGTAATACAACAACCATTGTTAATTCCTATTATCTTGTTTTAAAATTCTGTATTGTTTTTCTTGTTTTTGTGTTTTTTGTTTTTGTTGTTATTTTGTTTTTTTCTCTTTAAAAAATAAAAGACATGGCCATGACTTCTCCTTAGAATATACCCCCCTCATTTTGAATATGCTTATCCCATCAGTCTTGCTACCTTTTTGAAGGAATTCTGGAAGTCCTTATCATGGTTTTAGTTGATAGTTGCCATGATGTTCTCAGTTGATTAAAAACATTTACTTTTTAATGATCATATTAAATTTGGGGAAGAACCAGACATTGCATGGTGCCAGATCCAGTGAATAAGGTGGATGAGGATATACCATAATCTTTTTATGAGGCTGCCTATCTGTTTAGTGGCACTTGGCAGGAGCATTTACCATATTTTTGATCATATCTCATAAAGACACTCATGAAAGAGGACTTCCAGAACTGCTTCAGAAAGTGGCAAAAATGATGAGATAACCATGTTCAAAGCAAGGGTAGTATTTTGAGGAGGATTAATGGCAGTGTCTTTTACTATAATAAATTTCTAAAAATTTACCGTATATCTTGGTCATTCCAGTATATATCTTGTCACATTGCTTTTCAGAGAGTTTACCTCTCATTGCACCCTCACTAGGATTGAACATTATTATTTTGAGAAGTTTTAGCAAGGCTGTGGCTCTGTGGGGTCTAGTACCATATTTTACATTGACAAACCACTACATGTGGTGGCTCTTCACACTGAGCAATTTGAGTGTATGTTGAGTGAGCTAAAGCATGCCTTACTAAAAGTAGATCTAACAGCTAGATATGCTTGGCCAGGAAAAAGAATTCCAGAGACATTTTCAAGCGCATGGCTATGCCTGCACCAGCTCATACCTTCCTATTGAATTGCCTGGGCACCATTGAGCATTGAGACCATTCAGTTAGTATGGGGTTTACTACAAAATACTTAAAACACAGAATCACTTGCATACCATGCACATATTTACTGAGGATTTGCTATGTCACATGCACTATACTATGCCCACTCATGCAAAGATCTTCATGGACAGGTTGTATATAAATACTTCCAACCTAATATAAGGAAAGTTCTTTTCTTTAGAAAACCAGGAATCACTTGCTGGAATCCACAGAGTCTTTTATATTATGTTTGCTCTTTATTTACTTTATTTGGAATAAAAGGCAAGTTTTAAATCCTTCATCTTTAAGGTAACAGGAAATAAAATGTTAAAGGTTAAAGTAGGTGTGTTATGATAATAGGTAAGAAGCAGCTATCATGTAGTTAATTTCAAAGAAAAAACCTTTGCCAAAGCAAACATTGCCAGGAGGATCCTGCAGAATTGACAGGAAAGGGCTAGACACATGCACCTCTGTATTGCTGGCTAGTAGTAAATGGCTTGGGGATGACACACGAACCTATAGTTAAATGTTCATTAAGATTGTCTGACAGTAGTGATTTAAAAAAGGAGGATAACATGTTTATTCTTAGGGATATGATCCCATAATATAAAGAATTTGTTACTAATTAATATGAATAAGAGATTGAAAGATTGCCTTTTATCTATTGGAGGTAGTCTCAGGCCTGTAGAACAGTTGCAAGTACAATTACAAAGAACTATTTGTCTCCCCTAAACCTTGAAAGTCAAGCTGACTGAATGTTGATGCTGTAATATTTTAGCATCTATTTCCTATAAAGGTGGATGAATCTACATAACATAATGCAAGAGTCAGATCGTTACATTAACACTGATATATTACTGTCATCTAATCCTCAGTCCCTGTTTTAAGTTTCAACAAAGGTCTCAATAATGTCTGTTACAGCAGAGCTAATCAGTTCAGAGTGGTGCATTGTCTTTAATTATGATACCTCTTTCAGTCTGAAACAGTTTCTCAGTCTTTGTTGAGCTTTTGTGCCTTTGACACTTTAAGGTCAGTTGTTTTGTAGTATGTGTGTCAACTTAGGTTTATCTGTTGCTTCCTTATGTCTAAATATAGGTTAAACATGTTTGGTAGAAGCACAGAAGTGATAGCCATGTTCTCTTTGCCATCCTAGAGGATTTATCTCAGTATGAGTAGGGATTACTTGAGTAAGATAGTAACTAGCAAGCCTTCTTTTTTCCCTTTGTAATTTGAAGCTATCTTTTTCCCTTTGTAATTAAGTGTTTTGTGGGGAGGTACTTTGAAAATATATAAATGTCTATTTTCATCAGAATTTCAATTTTTTATTTATTTTATCATTAAGGACTTTCTTGTTTTATCTGTAGGTTATAGCCTATTATCATTACTCATATTGATGATCATATTTTTCAGTTTGGCAGTGGCTATTTCAGGTCAGCTCCCGTATCCTTTTGATCTGTCCTCATAATTGTTTAAGCGCTTCTTATATTCTGCGGCAACATGTTCTGGCTCATCTTGTATTTTCCCACCCTCAGCCTTGGAGCCAGCCATATTTTTTCAAGGAACTCTGGGTCCTCTTAGCCAACTGTGTTAGTAAATTCACCTCAGTCTCTTAAAACATCCCTTTTTTTCTGTGTATTTAAGAAGTCCCTTAAGTTCACAGCGATCTATTCAGTTCTTTTCCAGTCCCAGAGATTTCAATCAGGTCTTCTGTAATGTAACCCTTTCTCTTACCAGTTCTAACTCCTTTCTCTCAACAGTGCGGAACCTGTATACCAAATTCACATGCTTACTCCTATGAGTTATAGTATGTAGTTTTAAAATTACTCATATTACTAAGCAATAAATGTTATAACTGTACTTAATATTTCCTTGTAATTAAAAATTTTTGGTTTGTGTCTGTATAGTCCACCTACTGAGTTTGAGTCATGTAGGTTAGTTTTTCTTGCCCCCACCATTAATTGTGATTATGCTGTTCATTTAAAATATACCTAGGGTCATTTGTTTTTGCTGATAGTCCATTTTTGCTCTCCTATTCATTGTTGATCTTAGTTTTTGATTATATAAAACATTTCAGTAATTCACAGAGTAAAAACAACAGAAAAAGTGTGCTTATAGCAATGTACTTCTCATCCTTTCTGTTCTCCTATTTCCTTGTCCTTTCTGTCTTGTTCTCACTGGATAATCTCCTTCTTCAGTGTTACCCTGCTTGGATTTCTTAGTGCACTAATGAACAGGTATGTGTATGTATATTTTTTTGGTTTTGCTTCTTACACAAAAGGAATTATACAGTATATGTACTCTTTTGCATTTTGCTTTTACCCCTAAACGTATATCCTGAAAATTAATCTCCATCCACAGAAGCTTTTCTATCGTGTAATACTCCGGTTACATTCATTTGACATAGTTTATTCAGTCCCTTGTGTATGTAGGTTGTTTTCATCTTTTTCAAACTACAGACAGTGCTCTTTTGAATAACTATGCATATGTATTTTCATATTATTATTGAATTAGTGTATCTTCAGTGAAAATTCCTAGAACTAGGATTGCTAGATCAGAAGACATATGTAATTCCTTTTTGTTAAATATTGCCAACATTTTCTCCAAGAGAGTTGTGCACATTTGCCTTCCTACCAGAAATAGAAGAGAGTGCCCACCTATTTCCTCACTGGTTCATTAACAGAATTTTTTTTTAGTCTTTTTGAGACAGAGTCTCGCTATGTGGTTCAGGCTGGTCTTGAGTTCACTTTGTAGCCCAGGCTGGTCTCGAACTTGCAACGATCCTCCTGCGTGCTGCGATTATAGGTGTGCGCCATCACGCCTTCCTCTGTTAACAGAATTTGTTGTTATACTTCTGAATACTTGTCAGTAAGTTAGATGACAAATGTGTAGCTTTAATTTTCATCTTTTAAATGATGAATCTTAACATTGTTTTCTACTTATGGGTCATGGCTTTATTTTGAGGTGGGCAGTGGGGATTGAACCTAGGGCTTTTGCACTGAGGTACATTTCAAGCCCTTTTTTAATTTTTATTTTGAGACAGGGTCTTGCTGAGCAACTAAGTTGCCCATGCTGGGCTTGAACTTGTGACCTTCCTGCCTCAGCCTTTCCATTGTGCTAGGATTACAGGTGTGCACCACCATGCCTGGCTCATGTTCTTATTATTATGTTCAGGTCTTTTCCCTATTTTTCTGTTGGGATTTTTTTTTTTTTTTTTTTGGGTATTTTTGAGACAAGGTCTTGCTGTGCAGTTCAGGCCGTCCGTGAGCTCACTTTGTAGCCCAGGCTGGTCTCAATGATCCTCCTGCCTCAGCCTCCCAAGTGCTGGGATTATGGGTGTGTGCCACCATGCCTGGCCTCTGTTGGGATTTTTAAAAACCCAAATAAAGTTTTTAGGGATGTCAGTCCTTATATTTTTGACATATGTTGTAAACATTTTTTCTACTTTGTCATTTTGATTTGGCTTATGATTTTTAAAATGGTGTGTAAAAGTTTAAAATTTTTAGGGAGCCAAATTATCCTCTGCCCTTTTTTGTTGCCTTATCTTTAAAAAAACTTTTTTTGCTGCTGAATACTGAACCTAGGGTCTTATGTTTGCTAGGCAAGTACTCTATCACTGAGCTAAATCCCCAACCTCTTCTGTTATTTTCTTGCATCCAAATTTTGAGTCAGTTAAATAACCTTCCCCTATGTCCAAGTTTTTTTTTTCTTTCTTTTTTTGGTACCAGGAATTGAACTCAGGACCTTGTGCTTGCCAGGCAGGCGCTGTGCCCCTGAGCTATATCCCTGGCCCCGTATGTCCAAATTTTAAGGAAATTATAATTTCTTCCAGTGCTTATAGTTTCATTCTTTAAATTTAAATTTCCGATCTGTTTGGAATCTTTTCATGTAAATCTATATGTGAAATGTGGATATAATTTTTTCTTTTCAAATTGCTAACCAGTTGTCCTAGCGCTACTTCTTGAAGTTCACCAGTCATTTGAGATGACATGGTTAACATGTGCTGTATTTTCATATGTACCTGCGTCTGTTGCTGGACTTTTTATTTTGTTAGACCAGAATTTGGCAGTGATTTGCAAGCTAAATCCAGCCCAACTGTGTCAGTGAAGTTACACTGGACCACAACCACACTCATTCACTTGCACACTATCTGGGGTTGCTTTAATGCTGCAGCAGAGAGTGGAGTTGTTTTGACAGCGACAGATGCACACAGAGGTTAAAATCTTTACGATCTGACCCTGTCAGGAACAGCTTGCTGACCCTTACTCTGGGCTAATTCAGATGCATAAAGTACCCCACTTTTATTTAGAGAGGCTTATGTATTTTAATGTCTCATAAGACTAATCCCCTTTTGTAGCTTTGCTTTTTCCATTTGTTAAGAAAATCTGAATTTTGTTACAAATTTATTTTTCTATTTGAACTTCCTATCAGTTTGTCTAGCTCCATAAAGAAGCTCTTTATGTGATTATTGGAAGAATGTTAAACTTACAAATTTTGGGGAGAAATGTCATCTTTGTAATGTTGAGTTATCTTTTCCAACAAGTTATGAAATAGAGAATCTATCAAAGAACTAATCCACAAAACAGCATCAACCTACCATGGTTTCACAGGAGATTTCTACCAAGACTTCAAAGAGCATATAGGCCCAAAGCACCATAAATTGCTTCATAGTACTGATTTTAGAGAAAAATTTCTCCTTTTTATAGGAATTACTTCTAATTTTATTATCTTTTGATCAGATAGAGTTATTTTCTAATTTTTATCCTTTATAGGGCTTATTTCTTTGTGATCTAATATATAATCAGTTTGTAAGATTTTAGCTTGTGCTTGAAAAGCAGATTTAGTCTTAACAGGCTATATAAAGTTTGATAACTACTTCTGCTTCTAAGATTTATCCACTTTATTAATTATATTTGTTCTTCTGAATTTTCTTTTTTGTTCTCTTGAGCTGTCATGTACTGAGAATAGTATGTGTAGTATATTTTCAACCTCTCTTTTCTTAGATGAAGATTGCTTGCTTCATGAAAGTTTTTGGAAGTGTTGGCAGTTTGAGGTAGTTTAAGTTTGTAAGACTCCTAGTTTACCCAGCACTCTGGAGGCTGAGACAGGAGGATCATGCTGTTGGAGCCCAGCCTGGGCTACATATTAAGCTCAAGGTCAGCCTGAAGTACAAAGCAAGACCCTATCTCAAAAAAATAAAAACCCAAAAAACAAAAAAACAAAAAGACCCCCAGCAACAACAAAAACAAAATAAAACAAAAAGAAAGACAAGACTCCTAGTTTCTTTACTGGATGGCTTGGGGAAAGCAGGAGATTGTGGGAAGTACAACTTTGTATCCTTTAGACTTAGTTATTTAGTGTTGGGAATTGAACCCAGGGTCTTGTGCACGCTACCATTGAGCTACATCCTCTGCTCTATAAAAAATTTTTGTTTGTTTTTTGAGAGAGTATGTGTCTTCCTAAATTGCCCTGGCTGGCCTGGAATTTGGGATCCTCCTTCCTCAGTCTCTTGAGTAGCTGGGATACAGGTGTGTGACACCATTTACCTGGTCCTGAATGTTTTTAGGAATTTTTTTTCTCTTGCAGGATACTAAGATCCTATCCCTACCATTTTTTTTCCTTAATTGTATAGTTTTCAAAATACTACCTTTTCCTCCTTTTGTCTTCAGTTGTTGTTGGGGGAGAGATTACTGGAGATTGAATCCAGGGCCTTCATACTGAGCTGTATCCCCAGCCCATTTTTATTTTGAGACCGGATCTTGCTAAAGTGCTCAGACTGGGCCAGAACTTGTGATTGTCCCGTTCTAGCCTCTTATAGTGCTGGGATTACAGGCTAGTGTTAACATGCTTGGTTGGTTGATATAGGTCTTTTTGAAACAGGATTGTATGCATGTATGTATGTATATATGTATGTGTGTGTGAATTTTTTGAGACAGAGTTTTACTAAGTAGTTCAGGCTGGCCTGGACTTTGAAGTGATCCTTCTGTCTCTGTGTCCCAAGTGTGGTGATTATAGGTGTGTGCATGCCCAGCTTTTAAATATGACCTTTATCATATTGGGGAACTTGATAATTTTTAATCATGAGTAAGTTTTGAGTATTTTCTTCTTCTTCTTTTTTTTTTTTTTTAGTATTTTCAAATATTATGGCACTGCCGCAATTTGTTTACTATAGCTGTGCAGTAAGTTTTAAGATTAGGGGCTGGGGATTTAGCTCAGCGGCAAAAGCGCCTGCCTGGCAAGCGCAAGGTCGTGAGTTCGGTTCCTGGTACCGGAGAAAAACCGAAAAAAAAAAAAAAAAAAAAAAAAAAAAAACCCAAAAAGTTTTAAGATTAGTATTGATTTCAAAGCTCTTTGAAACTCTTCATTCTTTTTTTTGGTACTGGAAATTGAACTCAGGGCCTTTTTTGCCAGGCAGGTGCTGTGACACTAAACCATATCCCCAGCCCTGAAACCCTTTATTTTTGTTTTTCAGGTTACAGTACTTTGGCTTTTCAGAGTTTCTTGAAATTTATAAAATCTATATTAGATTTTTGTCTTTTTAAAAAATTTACCTTATTTTTTGTTAGGATGGATGTTTTTCCTTCTGCAGAAAACACAGGATTTTGACAGGGATTGCATTAAATCCGTGGGTTGTGTTGGGGAGTACAGTAGTGACATCTTAAGTCTGGTAATCCATGGCTGTGGAATGTCTTACGATGTGTATCCTTAATGTCTTTCAGCAATAGTGTGTACTTGTGAATTTACATTATATATACACTCCTACCTTTATAATTTTTCTCATTTTTTTTCCTTCCTTCATAAACTCAAGTTTCCTTCTAGTTTCATTTTCCCTCTGACAACTTTTAACATTTCTTGCAGTAGAGCTCTGGGAATTAGGTTCATGTAGAGTCGAGGAAGTCAGTGAAGTGTATCAGGAAGGAGGAAGTACTGAACTTTGTTCATAGGTCAAGAAATATGAGGAATGCGAACTGACATTTCAGACTTAATAACTTGTAGTAGGATACCATTCTGATGAAAAGAAATGATTAGTTAAAGGAAATCAAGCAGTCTAGTCATCCTTTTACTATTTGCACATTCTCTTGGATCTTCTGGATATCTAGGAATTTGATGAGATAATTGTAAGCATGAAAGCTTATTTTAGTGTTCTATTTTATGCTTTTACTACCTGTATTGGTTAAAGCAAATTATGGTTTAAAGGAAATTGTAGCCATTAACAGTGAAAAGGTGTATGCCTACAGTGGCTTAAAACAACGTGCGCCGACCATATGGAAAAAGCAGTTACTGAAGAGCATGTTTTAAACAATTTTCATTTGTGTATGTATGCAGCTTTCAGTCTCTGTACCAAAGTTGTACAGTGATTAGATCAGGGTAGAAGTATTTTGGTTGATTTTTTTCTCTTTCAAAAAAAATATTTGTAAGTTGAGCATGATGGTGCATGCCTGTAATCCTACACTCTGTGTGGTTGAGGCAAAAGAATCCCAAGCTTGAGTCTGGCTTGAACAACTTAGCAAGATCATATCTTAAAATAAAAATAAAAGTGAACTTGGGATGTAGCTCAGTGTGAAGGCCAGAGGTTCAGTTCCCAGTGTGGGAGAGGGGAATTGACAAAAGAAAGAGAAATGTTGGCTTGTGTTTTGAGTCCTGAACTTTCACAGATACGGACAGACCTTGTATTATGAACATTTGTAGATACAAACAAATTGTGGAAGTAGCTCACATGTCTGCCAGACATTGTCTCAGTTGTGCTGCGGTGTGCTTACTGTACAGTGTGACAGTGTGCAGTAGTGCAGTGCTCAGTCAGAGCCCAGGACATCTGGGAGCAAGAGGAAAAGCAGTGCTGATGTGGAGGAGACTGCTAGGAAGTGCAAAGCTATAACCATGGAATCAAAAGTGAAAATAATTGAGAAAATGGGCTGAGGCAAAAAGGTGGTAGACGTCACTTGTTCTTACAATGTAAGTCATTCAAACATTGGCATAATTCTAAGGAACAAGGACAAGCTCATGGAGCATGTGAAATTTTTTATGTTTTATATTGTATATTTGTGTAAAAGGTTGTATAAGACCCATTTGGTTGGATTTACGAACGAATCCAACTTATGAACGTTCTTCTAGAATGGAACTTGTTCATAAGTTGGGGAACTTATTGTGTAAGTCTTATATCTATTTTTAAAAAATTGACTTTGAGATTGAATTTTCCTTAACTTGTGGTTTCTTTTTTGTTTAAATTTAATTCTTTTAAACAAATGGAGGTGTATTTTGCATATCTTAAAGTCAGTGTTTTATATATGCAGTGCAGTGATGACTCTTCATCATATACTAATTTTAGGACATTTTTATTGCCCTAATGTAGGTTACCTTTTCACTCCCTCCCTTCTTAATGCTTTCAGTGAATAAAAATTATTTTAATTCTGTTCAAATTAGCAAATTTATCTTAATGGTTAGTAGTTCTTGTATACTATTTAAGAAAACTTTGCCCAGTTCAAGGTCATGAAAATGGTTTAATGTTTCTTCTAATAGTTTTATATTTTACCTTTTCCATTTAGAGTTCTAATCTAGGTAGAATAGATTATGTGATGAGAGAGACAGACAGATGGACAGACAGACAGACAGACGGAGAGAGGGAGAAAGAGAGACTAATGTCTTTTGCCACTGCACTAAAACGTTACCTTGTTCAATCAGGTGAAATTATGTGTATTTGTGTTTGGATGCTATTCTTTTTCCTTGAGCAATCTGTCTACATTTATGTCTATAACTGCATAGTGACTGTAGCTATATAATAGTCCTTTTTATCTCATACTGTAGAATCTCCAGCTCAGTTTTTCCACATGGCCTTGTATCCTCTTAGCCTTTTATTTCCATATGAATTTTAGAATCAGCTCAATTTTTTGTTGGGGTGGTGTTGTCATTTTGTTGGAACTGTTAAATTTATCATCTCTTACTGTTTAAGCATTGGTAGATTTTTCTTTTCTCTGTTTTGTTTTGTTTTTTAAAGACAGTGCCTTGCTTTGTGGTTTAAGTTGGCTTTGAACTCACTATTTAGCCCAGGCTGATCTTGAATTCACAGCAATCCCCCTGCCTCAGCTTCCTGTGTGCTGTGATTTTAGGTGTGAGTCACAATGTCTGACTCTCAGTTTTTAATAAGTGATATAACCTAACAGGTACTTGATAAGTAGTAGCTGCTGTTACTATAAATATAGTCCATTCTAATGCACTGTAATTAATTTCTTGGGGTAGGTTTTATCTCCGAATCTTAGATGAATTTGCCGAGATATACTCAAGCACCATAATAAAGAAATGATTGTGAGGTGATATGGTGTTTCCCTAGCTCTGGCTAACATCAGTGAAAGATGCTTTCAATGTTCTTTTTAAGATGACTTATAGTAGATGCAGAAGTATGAAATCTTTTTTCTTTGTTTGAGACAGGGCCTGTCTCTGTAGTTTAGGTTGGCCTCAAAGTCACAGCAGTCCTCTTGCCTCAACCTCCCAAATGTAGAGATTACAGGCATGTGCCACCATGCCAAGTTTGAAAATGTTTTTTTCTATTAAAATTATTTTCCCCTGTAAGCAATGTTATGTTATAGGTGCTTTGCGTATGCTATTTCTGCTCCAACAACATAGCAGGATCATTTCTATTTTATAAAAAGAGAAAAAAGAACCCAAGAGAGTAGTCCAGCAAATTACTCAGAGTCACAGAATTTTCAATTGACAGGGGTCAAGATTTGCACTGGGCATGCCCAACCTGAGCATCTTTCAAGAAGACTCCCTGTTGCACCTTTCTTCATGACCAAGTGTCTCTTGGCCATTTTTCTATTAACTGCTTTTAAGGCACCCCTCCTGGCTTATTTTAATAATATAAAAAGTGCTGTAAGTTTTGATTTTAGTGCTGTCATCAAAGTGTAAAGCCCTAGGAAGCATGTTATGTGCACATTCTACCCCTTGTCTGCCTTCTCAGTGGAGACTAGCAGATTCTTATCTCTGTCCTCCTTTTGGAACTTTTGACACATGCAAATAATTAATGAGCTTTTCTTCTTTTATCTAGGCAATCCAATACTTCAAGGAGAAAAGGGTGTCTAGCTATCTAGATACCCTGAAAGTAGACATTTTCTTGCCATGTTTTGTGAGGAGCAGAAATGGTGTTGGATGTTTTTCCCCCCTACATTTTTAATTCTTGCTCATTGTAAATAATCTGGAAAATAAGAGAAAGGAGTAAGGAGAAACAAAGTTACCATTTTGTTTCTGTAATTAATAGGGAGATTATAGCAGTAGCTAATATTATCAACAAACATTTATTTTACTTCTTGATGTTAATAATGTGCCCAGAACTATCCTCTGAGTGCTAAGGCCATAGATGAGAAAACCAACCAAGTCTTGTAGAGGTTAAATTAACTAAAGGAGCCAGCACTGAATGCCAGGATCATCTTTTGAAATCTTCTCACTCCATCATTGAGGTGCCTTCACCTTTAACCTCAGTTTTATGGTTGTGAGGACACAGGTACAGAATGTTAAATGACGTATAGTAGAGCCTTTGAGTAACTAGTTTCTGTTTACCTGGACTAGACCATGTATATCTGGGGTCTTGAGGTGAATCTCTTACTTTTTAAAGTTTAAGTTGAAAAGTCACTTTCCTTCACTGTTAAAAAGAGATATGTCAGGGGCTGGACACATAGCTGTGTGATAGAGTGTTTGTCTAGCTTGTGTGAGGCCCTGGGTTCAATCCACAGAAAACAGACTGAGATATGTCTGTTTTAAGGCAAATTTAGATAGAATTCATCAACAGAAAGGAAATGAAAATAGTGTTGTTTTTAACACTTAAATAAGCCAGATATGGTGGCACATGCCTATAATCCCAGCACTCAGGAGGCAGAGGCAAGAGGATCACCATGATATGGAGGTCAGCCTGGACTATAGAGTAAGATCCTGTCTCAAAAAAACAAAATAAAAAACAAACCCCACTTAATTAAATTTTATTTGTAAAGGTGAGAACATGGAGACCTGCTTTTTTCCATTTACAGTTTTGATCATTTTCAATGTTTCTCTGACTTTAAACTGTTGAGCACAGCTTTCACAATTTTTTACATACAAGCAGTTTTCCCCAGCACGCAGACTTCATCAACGTCAGATTGAAAGTACATCTGTAACAAGAGCATGCACAGACCTTTTCTCTTATCATTTTTCCCTAAACAGGGTAGTATGATATCTGTTTACATGGCATTTATGTTGTATATAAATAAATAAAATGAAGGATGAGGGTAGGTTATATGCAGATTCTATGCCATTTTGTATATCAAGGGACTTGAGCATCCTAGGAATTTGGTATCTGAGACAGAGTACTGATCCATCATGGGTACTGAGGGAAGATGATGCGCATACCATCTGTTCTTTTATTTCACATATTTTGCAAATATGCTTTCTTAAATATATAAGAGAAGGGAACTATATCAGTGTCTGAGTGGAAAATCAGTGGTGTTGGTAGGTTATTGTAAAAATAAATATGATGGAAACAAAACCCGTATGAAATTCTCAGGTACTTACTTTGCCCAGAAAACTGAATGGGAGGGGGTGCAGTTTTGTTGAAAACAGACATTTGAAAATATTACAGAGCTGTGAAGATACCGTTTGATAGAAGAACTGAAAGAAAACTGAAAAGGCAATAACTTTTGCACTGTGGCATTCATTGTATTCTGATCCATTAACCAGGGCTTTTCAGGTGTTTCCAGAGTAAGAAATAAAACTTACATCTAGACAAGCACGTGTATTTATTTGTTTGTAATTTACTTTTATGCATGTGTTACACACGCACACACACACATACATATATTCCAGAAAAAATTGCAGTTTTTAATTGTATGATATTGATGATAAGAAACATCAACTTTAAAAATGTTAAAATGCATTTTAGAACTGATGAGATAGGGGACATGCTGGAGTTCTATTGTTTTCTATTTCCATTGGTTTTTCTTTCTTTCTTTCTTTTTTTTTACAAAAAGCTGGTAAATCCCCTAAGTTGATATTGTGAATAATAATGAACTGCAACCTCCAAGCTCAAGGTCCTGAGTTCAATTCCTGGTACAAAAAAAAAAAAAAAGATATTTCTCTGCAAAAACATGGATTTAAAGTTGAAAAATATGAATCCTGACTCCTCCTTTACAAACAAAATCAGTATGGGTAAATTTTACATGTAAATGTATAAAATACAATAAAATCTTTTGTTTTGTTTTGTTTTGTTTTTTGAGACAGGGTCTTGCTATGTAGTTCAGGCTGGCCTCACTCACTGTGTAGCCCAGGCTGGCCTCGAACTTATGGTGATCCTCCTGTCTCAGCCTCCCGAGCGCTGGGACTGTTGGCATATGCTACCATATCCAGCAAAGTACAATAAAATCCTAAGGATACTATGTGGGAGAATAACTTTATGATCTTTATGATCTTAGGAGAAAAATTTCTTCAACAAGACACAGAAAACATAAGTAATAAAGAAATCATTTGATAAAGTTCATTAAAATTAATTACTCCTGGCCAGGTGTGATGGCACCTGCCTATAATCTCAGCTACTCTGGATGCTAAGGTAGGAGAATCACAACTTCAAGGTCAGCCTGGGTAATTTAGCAAGATCCTGTCTCAAGAAATGAAGGTGGGCATGTACCTCAGTGTTAAAGAGTATTTGAATAACATGTGGAGGTCCTGGGTTCAATTATCAGTAACACAAGAAATAAAACAAAAACAAAAAATACTTCTGTTTATCCAAAGCTACCATTAAGAGAACGAAAAGGTAAGCCACAAGTTGTGAGAAGACCTTTAAAGAACTCCATTCTAGAACATAAAAGAAATTCTCAATTAAAAAATATTTTTAAGTTTATTAGTACATGGTTGCAGTTTTTAAGTCATTTTGGGGAGTGATTACATGTACATACTGCAGTTTATTTCTCTCTGTTTTTTTTTTCTTTTTTTTCTTTTTGAGACAGGGTCTCACTATGCAGTTCAGGCTGGTGTTGAACTCACTTTGTAGCCTAGGCTGGCCTCGAATTCGCAGCACTCCTCCTGCCTTAGCCTCCCGAGTGCTGGGATTACAGGCATGCGCTACCACGCCCGGCTACAGCTTATTTCTCTTTTTGATCCTTTCCTCTTCCATCCCTTTCCCTCCCTCCTCCTCCTCTAATTCTCCTATCCCATTTTTCATTCTTGTTGATATTATTAATCATAGCTCATGTTACGGCATATAATGTTTACATCAATTAAGGTTATTAGGTTCCTGTATATGGCATATGTTTATTTTACTTATTTTTCCTTCCCCTTCTTCCTACCCCTTGCTCTTGTTCCCTTGGATCATTTCTCAATCAGTTTTAAAAAGTTAATTTAGAATTGATTAATTAAAGATTATTTAAAAGCTTTGGTATGCAAATGACTAATGTTAATAAAAGTTACTTGATATTCATTATCAGGAATGTGCAGATTAAAGTCACAGAGCAGTACTACTGTATACCAAAAAGAATGTTAGAATTAAAGAACAATAAAACAGATGAAAACACATACAGAATTAAAAAAACAGTAAAACAAACTATACAGAATTAAAGAACAGTAAAACTTATTAAAACTCATAGGCAATAAATTGTACCTGGAATTCATGGACACTTGTGGTGAGAGTGAGTATAAAGTAGACTTTCTTCGACAAAGGATCAGTATATATTCCTTTGATTAGCAGTTCTGCTTGTAAACAGATGACAGAATTGCATACACACATATGTACTGAAAGACATGGCAGAATTATTTTTACATGCTCAAGGTGGAAGTGATTTACATGTTCATGTTTATCATGTTTATCCCATCACTCTGGGAGGCTGAGGCAGGAGGAGTACACATCTGAGCCCAGCCTGGGCAGCTTAGTGAGACCCTGACTCAAAAAATAGTAAAGGATGGGATATAGCTTATTGTGAAGGTTCTGAATTCAGTCCCCAGTACCATGGAAAACCAATCAAAGCATGTACACTGGGATGGAACCCAGGGCCTCAGGCTTGTTAGATAGGTATTCTACCACTGAACTGTATCCCCAACAAGAAAAATATTTTGAAATAGTACACAGAAGTGGAAGATAGTGAACTACTCAAGAATCCCAAAGATATGTATATGTTAAGCCAAAGAAACCAGAATCAAGAGATTATACAATATGATTACATTATACAATGTTCAAAGGCAGAGAATGACACCTCTATCAGGGAAAGTGAATCCAAACAGTGAGATACCATCTCACACCTGTTACAGTGACTATTATCTTAATAACAAGACACACATGTTGGCCAGGTTGTAGAGAAATTGGAACCCTTGGAAGTTGTTGGTGGGGATGTGAAATGGTACAGCAACTATGAAAAACCATATGGAAGCTAAGCATGGTGGCACATGCTGGTAATCCCAGTACTCTGGGAGGCTGAGACGGGGGCCACAAGTTCCAGCCTAGCCTGGGCTATTTAGTAACTTGATTGCAAGTTTGAGCCCAGTCTGGGCAATTTAGCAACTTAGTAAGACCCTGCGTCAAAATAAAAAGGGTTGGGGTATAGCTCATTGTGAAGGTACTGAGTTCAATCTCCAGTACCAAAACAAAACACACATATGTGAAATCATATAGAAGGCACTAAAAAATTAAAAATAGAATTAGAGCAAGAACTAGATCCAATACTTTGAATATCAAAAAAAAAATTAAAATCAGGATTTTGAAAGGTATTAGTAGTCCATGTTTATGGAAGCGTTACTGGTGATAGCCAAGATGACACAACCTGGGAATGGATGAAAAAAGAAAAATTAGTACAGTGTATACAAATAGTGGAATATCATTTAACCCTTAAAAAGACGGAAGTCCTGAAGCATGCTTGTGGTGGTGCATGTTATAATCCCAGAAGTCTGGAATGCTGAGGCAGGAGGATCACGAGTTTGAACCCAGCCTGGGCAACTTAGTGAGACTTTGTCTGAAAATAAAAAATTAAAAAGAGCCTGGGATGTAGCTGTAGTATGCAACAGTATGATGATCCTTGAGGACATTATGCTAAGTGAAATAAGCTAGTCATAGAACAAACAGTACTTCATGATTTCACTCATATGAACAGGTGTCTAAAGTAGTTAGGCTCATAGAAGCAAAGAACAGATGATGGCTGTAGGGCCTGAGAGTAGCAGATGGAAGTTACTAATCATCAGGTGTGAAGTTTCATTTATATAAGATGAATAAGCTGTGAAGGTCTGCTGTACAACAGTGTGCCTACAACAGTGTGTTGTAGACAACACTAACGTATTTTATAGTCAGAAATCAGTCAAAGGGGTAGATTTCATGTTAATTTTACTTACCACAATTAAAGAAGCAAGCAAAATGAATCTATGGTAATACTTGAAAAACACTGATAACCTTTGAGGGGTTAATTACTGGGGATAAGAGGAGGGAAGCATTTGGGATCCTGGTAATATTATTTGTGTTAATCTTAGTACTAGTTAACACCTGAGAGTTTTGCTCTTCACTATATTATACTTCAAAATTAAGATGGTTTTAAAAAAACAACTAAAGTTGAGTCTGGGGGCAAAGGTCAGTGACGGCCAGGGATTCAATAACACCAGACAAAAGTTTTCTCCTGTGTATACCATACTTTTACTTATTTATTTTTACAGACTTATTTTTAAGAGCAGTTTAATTCACAGGAGAATTGAGAGAATGATATAGAACTGTCCCATATTTGGTATGTCATAGTCTGTGTTCTTATACATGCTTGTAGTTTTATAGCCCTAAAAATCCTCTGTGCTCTGTGTATTATATTTTTGTAGGAAACTGTCATTGGACTTCTGTATCATTTCTTTTTGTCTAAGTTATTGTGCCTACAATTTTGTATAGGTGTATACTTTTTTAAAGATAAATTGGTACAATTTACATTATGTCCATTGTTACATACTACTCTTTGAAGTTATGAGTTAGTAAATAGTCTCCAAAAATTTATAATCTTTTAGTCCAAATCCTATACAATAAATTTTAAAAGGTGCTAATTGGATAGGTGAAAAATTGCATCTTCTATAACTATTTTAGGTATTCATTTTTGGTGGCCACTTTGATTCCTTTTCTGAAATAGCTGTACTTTTTGCTTATTTGTCTATGATGGTGTTAGTTTTGGTTTTCTAACTGATTTACAGGATATCTGTGTAAGTAAATTATGTATTGCCCCATATTTGTCTTTAAAACTTAACTGATTTTAAATATTGTGAAGTTTAATTTTTTTTTTTTTTTTTTCTTTTTTCTTTTCTTTTTGAGACAAGGTTTTGCTATGTAGTTCAGGCTGGCCTTGAACTTGCAGTGATCCTCCTGCCTCAACCTCACAGTGCTGGGAGTACAGGTGTGCACCACCACACCCAGCTTAAATTTTTTTATCTAGTCAAATCTGAGTCTGTTTCTGTGTTTGCTATCACACTTATCCTTTCTTTGATTTGATGAATTTTGTGGTTGTTTTTAGTAGTTTTATTTTCCCACACTTTTTTTTTTATCTGTAGTATATTTTGGTATGTGATATGAAATAGCATTTAACTTTTATTTTTAATACCTGCTTTACTGAATTATCCCTTTCCCATCAATTTGAATTCAAACAAACATAGTCCACACATCTCAAGCACTGCTTTTCAAGTGGATGGGATGGGGCTGGGATTTTGCTTCGTGGTGGAGAACTTGCCTAGCATGTACAAAGCCCTGGGTTCAGTTCCTGGGCACTACAAGTAAATAAATTGATAGGTAGATAATTGTGCAACATAAAAATACACCAGTCTCAAGAAGATGAGGTGCTTTTGCCCCCTGGGACAATTGGTAATAAGTATGGAGGCAGTTTTGATTGTCATATTGTGGGTGCTGCCAGCAGTTAGAGGGCAGGAATGCTGCCAGCATCCTGTAGTGCACACGAAAGTCCCCACAACAGAGATTGTTGTCCAGAAATGTTAGTACTACCAAGGCTGACCTACCCTAGAGTCTAGTGAGTACTGGATGGAATCTTCCATTGGTAGTGGGATCAGAATGGGGATATTTGCATTTTATCTATTTAAATATAATTCTCCTTGGCAGATTCAGGAGGTAAGAAATGCTGACTGAGCAGGGCAGGATGTGAGTGAGCTAGGTGGGCGTTCAGAGGACTTTCCTTTCCCAGAAGTGTTGGCGTCTTAAAAGAGGATTCACCTCTCAGACTGGCTAACCTCATAGCATCATAGTTTCAACTGGGAATTTCGATGTGGGAAACTACCTGGTCTCTTGCGAGGCTCATTGGTTTTTCCTGCTTCAACCTTTGTGTCATTTTGTCTTTTAATGAATAAAAGTACAAGATAGATATGTATCTGTCTTGTATTTTTATTCATACAAATATATATTTATATATATTATATAATTTTAGCTTTATACATTTTCTCTGGGTACCTGGAACTATAGGGATGGGGTCTACTGACAAGTTTCCTTTGATTCCTTCCCTGTTCCTTTACATGCTCATCCTTTCATGTTTCGAGGCATGCTTCTTTTTTTTTTGCCAGTCATAGCCATTGTGATTTCCAGGATGACCTTGAAATTGGGAAGCTCAGGAAATGGGCTATGGAGTCTGTGCTTGCACTTTGTTTGTTCTGCTGAGGAATACTGCTAGCTTTATTCATCCCAAGGTTCCTCGAAAATAATAGTAGAAGGAACGTTACATAGGAAGAAAGAAAGTTACACGGGAACCTTGTATCCTTCTCTGTCCCATGTTCCAACTCAGGATTATTTATTGCTGCCACCACTCCAGCTTTGTTTCAGGAACACTGGCTTTTTTTTTGTAGATCATAGTTGGTTTTTGCATCCAGAGCCCTCCTCCCCTGCCCACTTCCCATTGGAAACTTGGCTCCAGGGCTTACAGGATTTTATTGAGAAAGCCAATGGGTTTTCCCAAAAGCAGCCATCTGTGAAAGTTTCTGAAGTTAGAGAAGTATTAGAAGATAACACATGGGCAAAAGTGGCAACTTCAAAACTGAGGGAAAGTAGTACTTTTTAAATATTCATTAAGCTGTAAGCCCTGGGCTGGCTAGTCCCAGTCCCCACAACTCCGTGTGGTTTATATTTGGTCCGTTGGTAAATTAACTTGTTCAAGCTCCTACACACATACTGAATGAGTGACTAAATCAAGATTCTAAGCTTTGCTCTTTGGTTTTAAAACTTTTGGCTTTCCTACCACACCACACTCCATGCCTGAGCAGAGCCCGCTGTGTGCTCTTGCAGTGACTAGTACTCAGTGATGATTCCTCTTGTTACTTACATTCAGTATTTTCAAATGGATTGTCTGGAAGTACAGTATGGGGCCAAACATTTTAGGACTTGAAGAGCATAAAAGGGAAACTTTGAAAGAGGCTTATTCTCTGACAGCAATAAACAGGATCTTATAAGCTTTGATAACTTGAATAGATCTAACAGTATCCTTTTTGAATAATGCTATGGAACAAATGTAGTTTAAATTTTGTGCCGCTGTCTTAGAATTTTAGATTTGGGAAGGAATTTTAGAGAGACTGTTATCCATAAATGAGCTGTTAGTCCATCTGAAGCACAACTCTCCCACTTCCCCTTCTCATTAAGTTTCCATTTAGCCATTAGGTAGGAGCTTCAAAAGGGAAAATCCAATCATGTATAATCTCCAGCTAATGGGCATCTATTGAGCGACTAGGTCACCATAAAGAATAATTACACAGTGCCTCTTTGTGCAGTAAACACAGAAATCAAAAGATAATGCATTCCCAAAGCAAGCCTGGTTGTTAGTGGCTAACAGCATCCTTGTCCCCAGGGAAAAGACTGGGGCACCCACCATGCTTGTAAGGGGAGATTGCAAAGCCATTCTCAAAAAACAAGGCCATCAAGGCAGGAGAAGGAGAAAGGCAGGGGCACTTACAAGGCTTTGTCACTTATAATTACTGATTGTTGGGTTGAATTACTGAATAGCAGACATTCTAGAAAATGTTTCATGCAGTCATTGGGAACTCTGTGGATGTCTGGGGTTTCTTACCACAAGTAAATAACAGTGATGACTGAGGTCAAGCTGCAGCCCTACTCCTGTAACTTAGCTTGTTTTCTAAGCCTGGCCAGCCTTCATAAATGAAGACTTTATGCTTACTTTTGTCCAGCCACTAACCATTGATATGTGAAAGATGAGCGTAGTTCTCTTGACCCAAATGGCATGTTAGCCACAAGCCAAAGAGTTCTTGGGGTTGTGTTGATACACTCTAGTTTGGATTTTCAAAATTAAGTCTTGTAGTAATTTAGGATTTGCAAAAGTTGGCATAATTCAAATAACCTGTTTTTCCCCCCTTAGAACACTTCAGTTATGGAAGATCAAAATGAAGATGAGTCCCCAAAGAAAAATACTCTTTGGCAGGTAGGAATAATAAGGTAGCAATTAATTTACTGTAGATAAGATGTTCCCTCACTTAATGCCCTTGATGAAATCAAGAGCCAAGCTTTTAAAAGTTTTCTTTTGTTCAGTTTTGCTAGTTTTGGAAACTGCCCTAGTTTTTTATCTTTTCTTTAGGGAATTGGTATTACAAATAAAGAATTTTTGAGTTTTCACAAAGATTCTGAGGTGGCTGTAGCCTAAAATTTTCTCTTTCTCTGTGTTCAAAGATGGAGAATGGTGTCATCTTTGATCACCAAAGTGGCACCACGCCACACGCCGTTGTAGTATGCATTAATGATTTTTTTCCTCCATTTGTTCCCTACCCCCAGCATTTTCTCCCATTCTCTATTGGTTTGCCGTTTCCTGTTAATCTCAGCCTCCTCTCTTGGCTCTGTTTTAGTTTGCCAATTTCCCTCCAATCTCCCAGGGTTTTTTTGAAGGGGGGTGGGGTGGGGTAGGGTGGGTGAAGCATATAAAGTTTCATGGTGGTGTTTTCACAACCATTATGGTGTACATCATTTCCCCCTTCGTGAGAACATGATTAAAGGCAAAATATACTGAAATATCCAAAGAATAATATAAAAATATGAAAAATAATAAATTTCATTTGATTTGAAAATAAAAAGGAAGATTAGTTAGCAAGAATAGATGCACCCAACAAACTTAAGATAAAATTAAACAAAACGAAACAGCGCTAGGAAGATTTTGCTGGACTGAGTAGCTGGTTGGAAATAGAATATTTTCTTTATTGAACATTGTATGTAAACTGAATTCTGTACTCTTCTTTGTGTTTATTATTTTGCAATAGAATTCTCTTCATTTAATATTGATTTTTTGATTCACAGTGGTTCTTAACACTTTAGCTTTCAGTTTTTCTTTCTTCTGCCTTCCAGTCAGCTATTAAATGGTACAATATTCCCTAGGGAGGCTAGATGGTTAGGAACCCTTCTGTAAATGAAATAACCTTTTTGCTGATTGAATGAGATAATGGTATGAAAGCACTTTGTAAATTATAAAGCAATACATAAATGCTACTGTAGTTATTACTACCATTTTATTTATTTAGGCAGTCAGTGGGAATTGAACTCAGGACCTTGTGCTTGCCAGACAGGCGCTGTGCAGCTGAGCTATACCCCCAACCCCTCATTATATTTAACCTATTATGGAAACAGTTATTCTAGCAAACTGTCCAAAAAAATTGGGAATAAAGGAAACATTTTCTTTCTCAAGATTAGGCACTGTTGGCATTTTGATGTATATCTTTTACTTTTTTTTTTCTTTTTTTTAAAGACAGGGTCTCACTACGTAGCCCAGGCTGGTCTTGAACTCACTGTGTAGTCCAGGCTGGCCTTGAACTCATGATCCTCCTCCTTAAGCCTCCCAAGTGGCGTGATGATAGGTGTGTGCCACCATGTGGGGTTTATCCTTTACTTTGTCTTGATTTGCTCTCTTCACAAATTATTATGATCATAGTGCTATATACAATTCTGACCGTTGCCTTTTGTTCCTTAATATTATTTTTAAAGCATGTTTTATTACAGTCTTACTTTATAAACCAAATTTTAATGGCTACATTATAGCTTTTCTGTGTAGATATGTTACAATTTGCTTCAACCAACTGCCTATAATTATTCTAAGTTTTCTCAGTTATAACACTGTGATAGATATCATTATGTTTAAAAACAGTGCAGTAGCCTCTTTTATACCTCTTTATTATACCTCATCATAACAAAGAATTTCATTTTCTCTGACTGTTTTGAACTCTAGTTTTTGGGTCTGTTAGGCAAGTAAACTATATACATGTATATATGCCTGTTTTATACTGCCCCCTGGTGGTACCGTATCTAGTGAGTTCTGCCTTAACCCAAGTTAACAGGGGGAAACATTCTTGAACAATTGGTTGGGAAACAAATGCCTTCTGACCTTACCTCTAAACATGAACTTAAATACTTATGATATGAAACTTGTAAGGTTTCATCAAGGGAGGTCAAAGACTTCTTTAGGTATTTACAAAGGATATCTTCTTTTTGGGATGGATTCCATCTACTTTAAGTTAGGGAACATACTGGTAACAAAAGGTCTTGGTTCTATGGCTGCTAAACTCTTAATGGAACTATTAGACATTTGTCATCCAGCTCTTTACTTCTTAAAATTCTCTTATACTATATGTTATTTCTTATGGTATTATACACAAGGCTGTCAGAGAAGTGATGGCAAATGTTTGGCAAAAGTATAGTACTGAGATTATTTTGTTTTAAAACAAGGAAGTTACTGCGCTTCATAGCATCAGCAGTACTGTAGTTGTGGTTTGAGACTAGGGATTCAGATTATTTTTCCATCCTGTTGTCCAGGTGCAGTGTATGTAGTTTATTCTCCCTCCCTTCCCTCCTTCCTTCTTCCCTTCCCTCCTTCCTTTCCTCCCTCCCTTCCTTCCTTTTTTTTCTTTTTCTTCCTCTTTTTTTTTCATTTTCTGTTTTGAGGCAGGGTCTCATTATGTAGCCCAGGCTGGCCTTGAACTTGCAGCAGTCCTTCTGCCTCAGCCTTCCAAGTGCTAGGATTATAGGCATATGCCACCATGCCCAGCTTGTAGTTTTCTTTTCTTTTTTGTTTTTTATTTTTTTATTTCTTTTCTTTTTTCTTTTTGTCTTCCTTTTTCTCTCCTCCCCTGTCCCCTTCCTTCCCCTCCTTTCTTCTCTCCTGCTAGGAATTGAACCTAGGGCCTCACACAGTGCTAGGCACAAATGAGCTACTCCTTAGTCCTGTAGTTTTTTTTTTTTTTTAATACTGCTATTATGCAAGGGCATGTAAGTAGATTTGATGAAGAACACATTATTTTATAGGAACCTGTGGGTTATCCAACAGATTTTTAGTTATGCATGATTGACTTTGGTCACTCTCTGAGCAGGTGATTGAAAGAAAGGAGAGAAAGGTGAAATTGTTTTGCCAGCAGTTTATTTAATAACCCTGAAAAATTATGGAGGGGATCAAAACTGCCAGGTAAAATGGAGTTTCTTTTAGATCAAATTACTTTAGGTTTAAACATAGAGCTACATATCTTCTTTGTTAGATAGACTCAGAGTTTTCGAAGTGCAGTCCCTGATGTGTAGTCTTGACCAGTGTTGTCATATCATCTGGAGCTTGTTAGAGTTGCAGATTCTCAGGCTCTACAGCAGACACTCAGAACCAGAACCTCTGGGGTGGGACCCAGCAATCTGTATTAACTGGCCTTCTGTTATTCTGCTGTAAGCTCTTGAGAACCACTAGTATAGATGTACAGTAGTGCCACAGTTTGAGTTACCTGGGATTAGAAAAGGTTACATGGAAAATTTCAGAGAGAGGGGTACAGACCATAATGTTTCTTATACTATATTGTTTTAAATGTCTTATATTATTACTAGTTATTGTTATTAACCTCTTACCATGCCAGATTTGTAAATTAAACTTTTATCATTATTGCAATTATACAGAAAAAGCATAATTTATGTAGAATTTGGTACTAGCCATAGTTTCAGGCATCCATTAGAGGACTTGGACTATATCCTTAAGGGGACTACTATACATAACATTAACTTTTAACTTTGAAGAAGTAAACCGTACTTTTAATAGTCAATTAGTTGCCATTTTACCAAGTTAAGCAGTTCCCATAAGATAATTATCTCTAAAATTAATAACAATATGACTTTGATTTAAGCATTGGAGAATGATGATTTAAGATACCATTTGGCTTTAGAAATAGCTGTAGCTCCAGCATTTACAGTAGTGACTTATTTGAGGAAATAGACTATGAAGATATGTGTAGTTATTTAAGAATAAATTAGTAAAGAACTGAGTTTGGCTTTAGGGTAAAACTGTCATTTTAAGATTAAATACATAAGGTGAAAAATGTTTCTGATGAAATAAGAATTAGATTTCTTTCTCTTGTAAAACTAATTATTACTTTTTTTTTTTTAATATAGATAAGTAATGGAACATCATCTGTGATTGTCTCCAGAAAGAGGCCATCAGAAGGAAACTATCAAAAAGAAAAGGACTTGTGTATTAAATATTTTGACCAGTGGTCTGAATCAGATCAAGTGGAATTTGTGGAGCATCTTATTTCACGAATGTGTCATTACCAGCATGGACATATTAACTCTTACCTGAAGCCCATGTTGCAGCGAGATTTTATCACCGCGTTACCAGGTAACTGCTCTTGTCTTAAACAGCTGAGCAGTGGAGAAGTACCCAGCCCAAGGATCTAGGAGGGGCTGAGTGAGATCTTTATGAAATGTATGAATGAATACTGTATAAAACAGTATTTCTTTGGGATATACACTGTATTATCAATGAACAGTTTAGAACTTGAGGAATTATAATTTAGCATCTACCTAGGAAATACAGGCTCTTTGTATGATTAAGTGTTAATTATTGGTCAGTACTGTTACTCCGTTTTGTTTGTTTGCTTTTTTAAAATGATACTTTTTATTTTGCTGTAATTCACATATAATTAGTCTGTCCTTTGCCTTTATATGAAATTTAAAAATTACACAGAGCATGCATGAAGTTCTGATTTCAGACTTTAGTACTGCAAACAAAAACCAAAACACATTAAGAAAACGGATAATGTGTCTTTGTTACATTAACAAAAATCCTTTTATTAGTACATGCTTATAGTATATAAGTTATATTCATTATAGGGAATTGCTACATGTATATAACACATTGCAATCCTTTATTTTTCCCCTTCTCTCCAGCACTTATTTATTTATTTATTTTTTGTATTGGAAATCGAACTCAGGACCTTGTACTTGTCAGGCAAGTCGTTGTGCTGCTGTGGGAATATAGTTGTGCTGTTGAACTATATCCCCAGCCCTTCCAGCACTTATTTTGCTAGCATCAGATTCATGTGTTTACCTTATAAGTCATTTTAAAGTTAATTACCATATATATAGATTAACAATCAGACCTATAAGCCAAAAAACGTAAAAGACACATCAGACAATTACACTAAATCAAGGTACACTTGTCCATGGTGAATAACAATATTTTTCTATTTCTCTTTTTTCCTATTATCTTTCTTTTACTTTGTACTTTATTTCTATATTAAGTGTTTCGTGTAAGAGAAAATATGCAATATTTTATGGGTCTGATTTTTAGTTCACTTAACATTATGGCCTCAAGATATATCCCTTTTCCTACAGGTGACTCAAGTTTATCTTTTTTGGGGGGGGTGGCAAAGTAAACTTCATCTTTATGACTTCCACATAGTAATTATATGCATAAAAAAACAAACACTGTCAGGATGGCCATGTGTAGCTTAGGAAACAACTGGTCCCAGTTTAATCATACAAATACTCATTCAGCTTAGAAATGCAATTTTTAAAATGACTTTTTTTTTTCTAGTCCCCAAGGTTTGCACAGTTCAGTATAAATGTTTTTGTCATTTTTTAATCCTCAGGCACATGATACTTACCAATCCTGAGAAAATAAATGATATCAATACAAAGTCCTGTAACAATAGAGGACATTGGGGCTGGGGATTTAGCTCAGCGGCAAAAGCGCCTGCCTGGCAAGCGCAAGGTCGTGTGTTGGGTTCCCGGTACCGGAGAAAAACCAAAAAAAAAACAAACAAACAAACAAACAAAAAAAACAATAGAGGACATTTATTTCACAGAAATAAATTTGCTGAGCTCATTGCAAGTTTGATTCAGTTTAGCTAACACATGAAGCATGAAACAGCATTAACACATTACATCTGTATTAAGGTTTCATTTCTTTTAAATATTTATCACACCTTTTTGTGCAAGGGTTCCATTGGTTTCCTTGGTTTTAAACGTTATAGCTTTGACCTAAGTATATGTAGTTCTATTTGTAGCAAATACCAAAAATCAAAATTTCAAATGGTAAAAATGGAATTATTACTTCAATATAAAAAAATGTGTAGCATATATGAGTGCTACTGGTATTATTGCTTTTCTTCTACTGGAAAACTATCCTGGACATCAAGGAACGTATCCCATAGCTCCTCCTTGAGGTATAATTTGGTTGTACATTATTATCTGTTAATATGTTCCTATCTTCACCAAAGGTATTTGACTTTGTCTTTAAAAAACAAAACAAATGAATTAGCATAAATAAGTAAGTCTACCTAAGGGATTAAAATAAATGGGCTTCCAGAGAGGAATAAAGAGTATTGTGACATAAAGCCCCTCAGTGCTATACAGTTAAACAATAGCTTTGGATGTTTGAGGTCTCTAAATGTAGCCTTCATTTTAGAATGCTTTTCAGCGGACAGAAAAAGAGATACATTTCTATTCTCATCTAAAAATGAAAATATAGTGGATACAATTGTAAATTCTGCCTTTTGGGAATTTACTTAGGTGTGTACCGTCATTAGTTTTTGACCTATGCCTAGTTGGAGAGTATAAATCTTAGGGATTAAAATAAAAGCAGAATATTCCTTCAATTCTTAGTGGTTTCTCGGTCTCCAGAGTAGGTATTAAGGAAGAAATCACACTCAAAAGTTTTGCTGCCTTCTCTTCTCCGCATCCATTGCATCCAGAATGGGCTGTCTTTTTGCAGTGTATCTTTGACAGAGTTCTATTTCACATTCCATCATGGGGACCAGTGCTCTTAACCACATCTGTAGTTCTTCTAAACTTAGATTTTTTTTAAAAGCTCAAGACTCCATGTTGAAGAACTTTCCAGTTTTCAGGAGAAACATATTTGGTCATAGGGAAATAATCTGCACATCCTGCTCACAGTTTTCTTAACTCTTATTCTTGAAGTCCTGCTTATCAAAGTTGTCCATGAAAGGTGCTCTTTGTACTTGTGGTAATGTTGCATTTCATTTCATAGTTCTGTCTTCTTCCCCGCCATCCTCACTGTTTATAACCGTGGTCCCCAGGTCAGATTGTGACATCGTGTTATTATGTTCAGTTATGGTCTGGGGCCCTTCACTCATTGTGCTTGTGGCCCACGTCAAGCTCACACTTCATGGTGTGAGAATCCAGCTCATCTTCATAAGAGTTTTCTTCTTGCTCTTCTAATTCTCACTGCTGTTCTTCATGTCATTTAGCTTTGATATCCATAGTTTCTGTAATTAGGTCTCTTAATATTGACGCAGGTTTTACATTCTTGATAAAAGGATGCTGTAAAAACTGTGTTGTAGCTCTCTGTTCAGGATTCTTCACTAAGCACTTTTTAACAAAATCAGTGAAATCTTCAGACCAAAGTTCAGGCTTCCTGAATATTGGTGGTGGATTTGTGGGAATCATAAAAATAGACCGTATGGATGTATATCAGCATAGAGAGGTTTTCCTTCAGCCATTTCTATAGAAGTAATGCCAAGCAACCAGATGTTCGCCACACAGTGATAGCCTGATTCTTAAATTAGGTTGGGAGCCATCCAAAATGGAGTTCCTATCACAGTGTTGCGTTTTTGCCATTGTATCTGTTAACTGACCAGCCACTCCAAAATCTGCCAGTTTTGCATGTCCTGTATTGAAAAGAATATTTCCAGCTTTTATATCTCTTATGTATTTTTCTCAAGTGCCGTATTCTCATGCTTTCAGTGTAGATTTTAGAATGGTTGCAATTTCATCTTCTGTAATCTAATTACGTCTGAGACAGAGCCAGCTCCACAGTACTCCGTAATAGTCTTGAAGATCTGACTCAAAAGGTTCTTGTTTAATTGCAACAACTTGGCCAGATTCTTTAAAACATTTGCTTTAAAAACACTTCCATAAGACCCTTCTCCAAGCTTCTCTAAGACATCAGAAACTTCTTCAGGCTGCTTAGTCAAACTGTCTTCACTCAGCTTTTTTAGGTTACTCCTAGGTGCCGGCGGTGGCTGCATGACAGTCTGGGGCAGAAGGAGGGACTGGTGGACCCTGAAGGCGAGAGGGAGGAAAGGAGCTGGGTGAGCCCAGTGTGGGTAACCACAGGGGCGAAACTCCAGGAACTTAGACCAGCTTTGCTCCTGAAAGTGACTCCTCCCTAGGCAGAGAAGTACTCGATTGTGTATAAATACCACCCTTTGTTGTGTGAGACGGGGTCTCACTTTTTAACACAGGCTGGTGTTGAACTCACTATGTATCCTAGGCTGGCCTTGAACTCACAGTGATCCTCCTGCTTCAGCTTCCTAAGTGCTGGGATTATAGGCATGCACCACCACACCTGGATAATACCACACTTTTTTATCCATTCATCTGCTGATAGACATATAGGCTGGTTCTAAGATTTAGCTATTACAAACGTGAGTACGCCATATATCACTGTGACATGATGTCTTTAACTTTTTGGGGAAAATACCTAAAAGGGGAATAACTGGATCAAATGAAATTTCTAGTTTTAGTTTTTGAGGAATCTCTACACTGATTTTTGTAGTGGTTGTATCAGTCTACATTCCTGCCAACAATGAAGAAATGTTCCCTTTTTCCCACAACCTCACCAGCATTGTGTTAATTGGTTGATTTCTTGATGATAGCCATCCTTTCTGGAATGAGATGGAATCTCAGTAGCTGTGACAAAATTTTTTTCTCATTTTGTAGGTTGTCTTTTCATGCTGTTGGTGGTTTCCTTTGCTATGAAGAAGCTTTTTAATTTGATGTGATCCTGTTTGTTGATTCTTGGTATTATTTTTCATGCACCTTGGGGTTTTGTTGCAAAAAATATTTGCCTACCCCTATGTCATGAAGTGTTTTATCTATTTTGTCTTCCAGCAGATTAAATGTTGCTATTCTAATGCTTAGATCATTTTGATTATAGCTTACTGCATAGTGAGAGATAGGAGTGTGAATTCAATCTTCAGCATGTGTATAGTCAGTTTTCCCAGAACCATTTGCTAAAGAGGCTGTCTTTCCTCAAGCGAAAGGATTTGGCTCCTTGGTCAAAGATAAAGTAGCTGAATGTGCCTGGAATTGTTTCTACATCTCTTCTGTTCCAGTGATCCAAAAGTCTGCTTTTTTTTTTTCTTTTATCTGTTTTTTGTTTCTTTGCCAATATGTTGTTTTTATCACTTTGTAGTATAACTTGAGTCCGGGATCATGATGCCCCTGCTTTGTCCTTTTTGGCCAGAGTTGCTTTTGCTGTTCTGGGTCTCTTCTGGTTCCATATGCACTTCAGGATTGCTTTCTTCACTTTTGTAACAAATGTTTTTGATATTTTGATTTGGATTACTTTAACTCTATATAACTATTTTTACTTTCTGCCATGGGAGTGCTAAATAAGGACATATGAGAGTTAGATAAGTTTTGACTGCTTTGTTTTAAATGCTGAAATGTAGAATGACTTGTCCATTTCTTCCATTAGTTATCTCTGAAGCAAAATATGAATATTTTCTTTCTAAAATAGTATTTCTTGCTGACAGGGATCTTGGCTGTCACTTAGTCCTGTTACTCATTGTGTAGACTTAAAGGAAGGATCAAAAGAAGGTGAAATGCCCAGGAATGCGAATCTTGGTTATTGTATGATAGTTTGGGTGATGGTAGGCATTGGTTCAGAAGTTAATGTAAAGAAGAGTGAAGATTACTCTGGAAAATTCCTTAAATTGGCCCTGAATATTGAATATGTGGATTATAATCCTGTTCAATTAAATTTACTTCAAATTGTGAGGGAAAGGGAGAAACGGAGGAGGCAAGGAGAGAGAAGGAGACATACTTTTGAATGTATGAAAGAGTTACAGGTGAATGGAAGCCAGCTGTGTGTTCATGGTCTTCTGCATTTGCAGTGTCTGGACTCCAAACCCTCTGGATCAGGCTGCGTTTTACACTGAAAAAAGACTTGTGAATTTTCGAAGTTGATGATACTACTGTTCATCATAAGTGCTTTTGCTAAATGAATCTGACTCCATTTCCCCCAGCAGATTGTTGTTTGTTCTCTTCATGATTTGGTTTTATTTTTTCCACTGTAATTTGCTTTCTGAATGGTTTAGTGTGCCAGGGAACTCCCTTTATGTTTACAGGGCAGCCACAAGGTGGCACTGTTGAAGTTCTCTTGATTTGCAGAGTACTGTATCATTCCAGGCAACCTCTTCCTTCTCTTGGGGAGTGTGCAGCCTTGGAGAAGAGGCAGAACAGATGAACATGTGTTATGTATATAAATATGGTTAGCATAATTGCATACAATTCAGTTTTCATTACAGAGAATTTTAAGGCATTGTCCATATCTCTGTTAAAGTGGAATTTTGTGGTACTGAATATTATATGAAATGAATGGACTATTGGCTAGGATATGGAAATATTTTTGTTAAAATGCTATTTGTTTTAACAGGATTTGATCTGAACATATATACATATGTCAGTATATTTCATACATATGACTGTAATATCTTGGGACAAGCTGACCGAGTTGATTGTGTTAGTGTCTAGTAGACTTGGATTCAAACTGGCATTAGTTCCTTAACATAGACCCTGCCTTAAGAGCATTGTAGGAGGAACAGGTCCATGTTCATGTTTGTGCTTAGATTTAGTAATATGTAGAGCAATTTATCATTATACCAATTCATGTTTAATGTTTTCTGTAGGTGATCTTGAGTTTGAATTTTTACTCTACTAAAATTGACAGCCGCCTTAAACTTCGATTGTGAAAACCATTAGATCTATAAAAATTGTCCATAGTTTTGGCATTTTAATGCTTACTGTGAACACTGTACCTGTCAGTATAAGAAAAATGGAAAATGTTTGTGGTCTTTGGCTCCTTTTGGCTCAGTGGAAAAAGTGATAATTATGATATGCTTTTCTAAAAATCATGGTAAATGTTTAGTCTGCAATGTCAATTTCTGCAGGCTGTTTGTGGTTTATAAGAACTGTTGTTAAAGGGAAAACTTATACCATTTAAAATAGAGGCAGGTTGTGCTTCAAAAAGGATGATATACATTGATGAGGTGTTTAGGCACTTAAAAATTTTGAAGCACTTAGCATCCTAGTGATTTTTAATTCTCTGTCTTCTCTTCAAGTAAGGCTGAGAAACCATTACGAGATGTAAATATGACAGAGACTAGATCAAAAGTCTTGGAAGAGAGAAAAGACCAGAGAACCTTAGCAGCCTGTAGGCTGGGTGTAAGGCCAAAGACCCAGCATGGCAGAATGGAGGGAGTGAGTGTTGGATTTGGATAGGACCCTCAAGTCTAGGAACATCCGCTAGATAGCTATGTAACCTCACTTTTTGGAGCCTCTGTTTCCTTATCGTTGTAGGAATAATAATATTTCATGGGATACTGTCAGCATTAAAGACAGGGTATATCATCTGCCTGATATCTAGTGGGAACTCTGAAGACACAACTTTTAAAAAGTTCTAAAAAGCCCTGACAGGCAGGAAGCACCTGCTTCTCCTGAGGTAGTAAGATTTATTGCTGGAAAGTTTTAATTATTCAACCACTGATTTCCAAATTGATTCATCCTGACTTATAGGTTTGTGTTACTTTATTATTTCCTGGATACTTTATGCAAAAAGAGTTTGGGCTTTGTGACCTGTGTGACTTTGTGGACTTCTCATTTCATTTCTGTTTAAGTCTAATTTGGTATACTCCAAGTGAAAGTAGTTCATTGATAGACTGTTACTGTGCGTAGTTGCGTTGTTTTCTTTTAAAAAGTTTCTAACTTCAGGTTTGATAACTAGACAGGCGACTAGGGATTGGGGGAAGGGACAGCAGAGCTGGGTTTTGATAAAAGAAGTATCTTTGCAGCTGCTTTTTGAAATATGTTTCTAAAATAATGGAAGTTTCTATAATTGCATGATCTAAGCCACTGGTTTAAAACTGGCTATAGTCAAGGGCATTAAAATGACAGCATACATTTTGAGTTTTGTTGTGATAAAGTATGTTTACATATTGAGCTTTGATACTTGTGACTTTTAATTTATTATTGAAATTTTCCAAGATTTTCATTGGTGGCTCTAATTTAGCACCCACAGCACTTCTTCAGCATTGTGTGTGCAGCATGATGGCCTCGTTTTGCTGAGGCTGTGATATCCTCCTGTTGCCTTGGGAAGGGGCTGGTGGTGCAAGCTGGGGGAGCCTCAGCATGGTAGAATAATGAGAGCCAGACATGGGTACTTAGGAAAATGCTTAGTTTTAACATCTTAAAGCACTTTTCAGCCCAGGCAAATAGATCACCTTGTTCAGTAATCTTTCTGTCCTGAGTGGGCTTGTAACCAGAAAGTTCCAAGATTTGCATGGTTCCTAGGGGTGTCTACTCTAAGGTGCCCAGTTCTTCTTAAAACATTTAAGAGGATATGAGATTTATACCAAGATAATAGAGAAAGTTTAACTTTTTGCTGGAAGAAATGTATAATATTTTCTCTGCAAAAAGTAACATAGAAGAATACTGCTTAGCATCCTTGACCATTGGTAATAACCAGGGCAGTTTAGGTGTGTGAGAAGAACAAAGACTGACATTTATTGAGTACGTGTTATGTATGTAGCTCCTTAGATCTCTTACCAACCTTCCCAACAAGGTTGGGAAATTCCTCCCCTGTAAAATGAACAGTTTGAAAATATCTCTCTTGAAGGATTATTGTGCAGATTGTATAACTCATTTCTGGCATTTAATATCATTTCTGTGTTAAAGAAGATTGAAATTAAAAAAAAGGAAATGGGTATGTTTAAGGTCACTCAAATAGCAGTTGACAACACCAGCATTCAGCCAGATTATCTGATGTCACTGCCAGTGGATTTCCCACAAGACCAAATAAAACATGCTGCCTCCTTGAGGGGTGACGTGAATGTAAAGTGTGTAACCAAAGGAAACAAATCTAACCTGTAGATATCACTGAGATGTTTAATTGGACTGACAGCATTTGAAACAAGAGAAAGGATGTGTTAGTAAGGGATTTACTTTTGCCAAAAGATAGCTTAGTTGTGAGCACTTGGACCACAGGGCAGAGAGATCTGAGAGGACTAAAGGGGACGTCATTGCTCTAAATCAGCAGTTCCTAACATGTCAGAATTAGCCGGTGCCACTTAAGAGTGCAGATTCCTACTCCCAGTCATCTAGAAGTTGTAATTCAGTAGGTCAGGAGAAGGTCTGAAGGATCTGTTTTTGTTGCTGTTGTTTTGAAGATCAGGGGCCCCAAATGACTTCAGATACAGTCACACAGGCTTTTGCTGTTTATGGACCGTGAGAATCCAGCCAAATGGGAAGAATGGATGTTGGTTTCCCAGTTCACATGTAGACGATAGGGTTATTGCAGCCCTTGAAGTCTGAAAAGGCAACTATCTAATGCATTCTTGTCTTGCTCTTTGTTTCATGTTTCAGAGCAGCAGGTTCAAGAGGAGACTGGTTGAGGTGTGTTTATAACCAGTTAGGAAGATCTGCTAGTGATGTGGAAGTAATACAAACTTCTAAAAAAGTGACTTTTAATATCACGAATAGAAACTTCAAAAAGAAGTCAGTCAGATAGGTATCCCAGAATTAGAAAAATACATAGAAGAACTAAGTCTTTTAGCCAGTGGAGAGATTCTAAAAGGAAATATGATTAAACAGGGCTGAAATATTCTGAAATTTGATATTCTGATTATTTTGTCAGCCATAGTGATGGAGAGACATATGTTTAATCCAGGGATTTTAATTAGACATAGATGAAAGGGGCATATGGTCATGGAAATTCACAGAAAGGTGGCCTGTGCCTTTAAGCATGGTATCAAGAAGACCAAACCCCAGGTAATATAAAATTGACCAAAATGTTTAATCCAAGAGGGTTGAAGACACAATAGTCCATTATTTGGAGGAAAATTACAAAGAATAAAGGGATAATATGCCTGAAATAGGTAGGATAGTGACAATAGAAGGAAACAGTGTATTTTGATTTAACTTGGCTCTCATTTGACTTTTCTTTCTCCACTAAATATAATTATCTTCAAACAAGAAAATACAGGAAAATTATAGTCAAGAAAGATGTGAATATATTTAGAAATCTGGCAAATAAATAGGCCTAAAAATATGTTTGCTAGGAAAGTAGTAAGTCTTGTGGTTGTGATTGTTAGAATTGGGGAACACTGAGAATTGAAAGTCAGTGTGCAGAGCTTTTTGGCACAGGCGTATGTGGTACAGGTGGTACAACTACATTTGGTGTTCTGCATGATAGTAATCACAGGTGATTGATGAACAGACTTCCTTGTTTTAAGGACTGTAGAAGGTATATTTGGGGGCTATTAGTTGTTAAATATGATGTTATATTCTAATAGAATTCTCAATTTCAAAGGCTAATCAGTATCTGAAAAGATCATGTAGGGTTCTGTGTCATGTAGGGTTTGGGTGTATACACCTAGAAACGTGTGTACAGGGTGTTATATAAAGCTGTTATCTCTTGGAGGTAGGGTTTAGGACTTTTAAATTTTTATTTGTTTTGCATGTATACATTTTGTCAATTTTTCTAAAATGAACATGGATTTTATATATTAAAAGGGGACACAAAGCAACTGGTGCCAACTTGTAGTAAACATCAGCAAGGGGACACAGAGGATTACCGTAATGTGTACACATTTTATTTTTGGATAAGGGTACCAAACTAGAAAGAAGTAGTAGGTCAAAAGAAGAATGAATGATATAGGGCTGGGGATATAGCTCAGTGGAACAAGCGCCTGCCTGGCAAGTACAAGGTCCTGAGTTCAGTTCCCGGTGCCGCAAAAAAA
>NW_004955408.1:24733563-24738920 GCF_000276665.1 Chinchilla lanigera | reverse complement strand
GAATGAATGATATAAAGATGGTAGTATCTTCATGGGACAGTTTCCCCAGATGTTGATAGCCTGGAGAAAATAGCTAGCACCGTGGGTGCTGTCCTTGGTTCTGACCCATTTAACGTATTTGTCCACAACTTGGAATAAAAACTTCCTATTGCCCATCCTGCAGACCTGATGCATGATGAAAATCAGAATTCTAGAGACTGAAATGAATGGGTCAGATAGAGGTTTGGAGGTGAATTATAGTAAGGGTAAATATAAACTGCAAGAAACTGCCCCCAACCTTTCCAACTGGCTGTACACTTTCACATATGGGGAACATTGTTTTAATAGATATTTCTGAAGGCGAGGCTTTGGATTAACTCATTGCCACCATCTTGGGGGTCTGCTGTGACTGTTAGATGAAGGCAGTTCAGTCTTTGACTGTATTAACTGTAATATAATAATGAGTATAAGAAAGGATGGTGGTCCCAGTGAAGTCTTCGTTATCCTTAGGTATTAGATCTAATCCAGAGTAGGAGTGCTAGGAATAAAACCCAGAGTCTCATATGCTAAACAAATGCTGTGCAACTGAACCTCTCTCTCTCTGTCTCTATCTCTCTGC
Source organism: Chinchilla lanigera (assembly GCF_000276665.1). NCBI lineage: Eukaryota > Metazoa > Chordata > Mammalia > Rodentia > Chinchillidae > Chinchilla > Chinchilla lanigera. Next base: position 24,738,322 of record NW_004955408.1, on the reverse strand, counting down.
CTCTCTCTCTCTCTCTCTCTCTCTCTCTCTCTCTCTCTCTGTCTCTCTGTATTATCTCTCTGTCTATCTATGTATCTCTGTGTGTATCTATCTATCTAATTTTGAGAAAGGATCTGACTTACGTTGCCCAGGCTAGCCTCAAATTTACGATCTTCCACTCTCAGCTTTCTGAGTACCTCATGTGACAGGTGTGTGCTGTTGTTGTGCTAGGCTGTAAAGCAGTTGTTAGACATAATTTCATTTTGATATTTTCAAAATTAAGCAGAGATTATTTCCCCTATTTTATAAGGATGAGGAAAGTGAGGTTTTGAAAGTTTAGTGATTTACTTGCATCCTGGTCCTTAACAGTAAACTAAAGTTATTCTACCTCTTCTTTTTATTTTGATAAAGAACAAACATTAATCTAGCAAAGTGCTTTATTGTCTTTAAAATCTCTTCATAAGTCTGTTTAATTTGATTCTTACTGATTCTTACTAGTGTGAGAAGGGGCAGTTGTTACCGGTGATTACCATTTTGTATGGTAGAAAACCAAGACAAAGGGACATTTTGATATTTGTTTTATCTTTTAGAAATAGTAAGAATTAGTAGATAGTGAACCTCCAATATAAAATTGGTATTTTCTGACTATATATTCTGTGTTTTCATCTCTAGACAGAACAGACTTGCAGAGGAGCTGCATTTCGTGCAGTTATATTGGACACTTCTAGAACTACTGAAAGGGAATCGACAGGTAGCACAGTGCTGCCAATAGTTATCTTCTCTTTCTATGTAAATGTCGGGCAGAGATTGAATCTTGAGTGATTATCTATGTGAGGACCCTTGAATTATGTGGGCTGTTAAACCCAATAATTTCCAGAGTTCCAAAACTTGTAAACATGTGGCTATTGCTTTTGAGGATTTTTACTATCTGTTCAGAAATATAAAGTGGATATGCACAATAAGAAGATAAAACAATTGACAAAAATAGATCTAAGCACAACTGATTTTTAACATTTGATTTACGTTTAACTTTTCATAAGTTTTTAAGGGTGCGTCACTTTCGCCTGTTTGATTTTCTTAGCTCATAGGGAGGCACAGAAGGCATGACTGCTGGGTAGGGTTTGTTGTAAGTAAGGGGAATGAGCACAGATTTTGTAACAGGAAACCTGAGTTCTAGTCTTGGCTTTACCACTCAGCAAAGCCTTGAGTGTTTGCTTCTTTCTGTACCTCATCTGTAAAATATGGGGAGACATTACCCTATAGGCGTTTTGTAAGAATTATGTAAAAGAAAATGAAAATAAGTCATTATTTTAATAGGACAAACACAGAGCTTTCCAGAGTCAGCTTTTGCACAGGAAACAGTTGCCATCAGTTGTTTTATAATAAAAAATTAAAATGAAATGTGTATGTGTATATACAGCACTTGTACATTTGTGTATCAGTAGACCTTTTGATATTACTGAAATATTTTAGCTGGTTCAGAATTTATTTTTCTTTAAGGAAATGATGGTTGCGCATTTCTACCTTCCTGTCTAGTCCTTCATTCCCTTTTATATTTTGTAGAGCAAGGCTTAGATCACATAGCAGAAAACATTCTTTCCTACCTGGATGCCAGATCTCTGTGTGCAGCAGAGCTGGTATGTAAAGAATGGCAGCGAGTGATCTCAGAAGGAATGCTTTGGAAGAAGCTGATTGAACGAATGGTACGCACTGATCCTCTATGGAAAGGCCTTTCAGAAAGAAGAGGGTGGTAAGTACTTGAGTTGTTTATTTCTTTGGGAAAAAAAGTCTTTGACATAGTCAGCTTGATTATTCAAGAAAGCAGTTATACTTGGAACTGTGTTGGCCTATTTTAAACAAGGTCAAAAGTTGCGGGGGGGGGGCAGTTAAAGAAGTTAGAAGTTCTTTAGAAACACAAAATTTCCTATAGTAACTGTTAAAGAGTTAAATTTAGTTTGAGTAAGTGATTTGGCTTTTCAGAGCTATAAATTTATGCTTTTTCCTTAGGCAGTGATACCATCATCAAAAGATACATAAGACAAAAGAAAAATCTGAGTCAAATAATACCATTTTGCTATTTGTTGTTACTCCTGGTTGAGGATATAGGAGCTACAATGACAAGATTTTTCAGAGAAAACCCATGCACTTAAATGCAGCTTTATAGCCCTATGCATGACAGTGGCCTGGTCCAGTTAATGTAGAGAGAGAACTATGAATGGAAGTACAGGGTTGATGAGAGCAAAGGTTAGGGCTGTATTTCCTCTCTCCCTCCCTTCTTTCCTTCCTTGTTTACCTCCCTCCCTCCCTCCCTTCTTCTTCCCCTCTTCCTCCCTCCCTTCTTCCTGCCTCCTTCCTTCCCTCCTCTCTTCTTCGCTCCTTCCCTTGCCCTCTCAATCCCTCCCACCTCTCCTCTATCTTTCTTCCTCCCTCTTTTCTTTCTTCCTTTTTCTCAGAGTATCATTGAACCTAGAACCTTTACACTAAGCTTTATCCCCAGCCCGTTTTATTTTAAGACAAAGTCTCGCTGAGTCACTAAGTTTGCCTAGGCTGGACTCAAAGTTGGGGTCCTCCTGCCTCAACCTCCCGGAGTGCTTGGATTAATAGGCATGTGGTACCATGCCTGGCTGGGCTGTATTTTCTGTATGGGATGAAGTTTGGTATGGACTAAGTTAGATTTTTCTATGTACCACTTCTTATTAAATAAAGTCTCTAGAACAAAAGGCTTTGTTATTATGTATTGGCATTCAGAAAATAAAAGGCCAGCATTATGTCAGATAGCTGTAAATTGAACCAAACTTGTCTCTGAAAATTTTATTGTTAGAAATTCTGCTTTTGAACTATTAAAACTCAATGCAAGTTAAAAAAACATAAAAGATAAGATCTTTGTAAGCACCATGTTGAAATAAAATTTACCCTTTTATGTACAAAAATGTAACATCTGTTTTTATTTGCCAGGGACCAGTACCTGTTTAAAAACAGACCCACAGATGGCCCTCCCAATTCATTTTATAGATCATTATACCCAAAGATTATTCAGGATATAGAGGTAACTTTATGATTTATCTGTTTTATGGGCTTTTTGTGTCTTGTTCTCAATCTTCTGTATGTGCTTAGAGTGTTCTTTTGTTTAAAAATCACAGAGCTGGGGCTGGGAATATAGCTCAGCGGAATTGTGCCTGCCTGGCAAGCACGAGGTCCCGAGATCAATTCCTGGTACGAACAAACAAATAAGTAAATAAAATCAATCAATCAGTCATGGAGCTAGGTTTTATTTTTTTAAGTTGAGTTTTTGCAGATGTCATCATGCATCATCTGCAGCTATTCAGAGTAGGCCATGTCTTTTGTAAGACCTAACGTTTCTAAGACATGAAACCCTTCTGAAAGGCTACCAGTTCATCACTAATCCAAAAATAGCTTTTTATTCTAATTTTTTTTTTTTTAGCTTTTTATTCTAATTTGATAAATGTTCTAAAGCACAAGGTCTCATTTTTAAAAGTAATCATAGTTTTAAATTTGTGAGCCATCTCTAGAAGAGAAGGCACATTCTTAATTTTCTCTGTAAATTATCCATAATTTTTCATAAAAATGGTTCAGAAATTATTCTAAATATTAGTTAAGTGGGTTTTAGAGCAGATTATGCTCCTGGGCCATTTTGGCTTTGAATGTAACTTTCCCAGACCCATAAAACTCTGTAAACTTGAGGAGAAACATTAGAGATGTTTGATATTGTTCATGTGTTCTAATTAGTGTGGTTTTATTATTGAGCCCTTTCCCTTGAACCAGGCAAGACATGCACAGGCATTTCTCATTAACTCTTTCACATGTGTTCCTGGCTGGTCTTGGTTACTTCCCTATTTCCTCCTTGGCAGAAAAGTTCAGCCTTCTCTGGGTAAGGCTGCGTCTCCCATAAAGTTATACTCAGTTTCCCAAATGTGAAGTAATCATCTCCTCCAGGTGATAGACATAAAAGTCATTGTGCCAAAATTCATTAATGGAGAAACACGTGTTTTTTTTAGATCCTGTCTCCTCCCCCACCTCCACCCCTCCTTTTCAGTCAGATGTGAACTAATGGAACCATTCTGCCAGCGGTAAATCAGATTGTGACCAGAATATCATGATTTAAAACACGTTGTTGGTTTTTTTTTTTTTTTTTTTTTTTTTTTTTTTTTTTAGTGTTCTGCTCTCTAAAATGACCCAGAATATAACCTTTTAGGGAGGGTTAAATAATAGAAAATCATAAGGTTTAGGGATTAATGGATCCATTAGTGTGCAAAACTTAGAATAAATTGTCCTTGCAGTTAGTAGGTGACTGTTAGTAGGTGAGATTGAGTGTTAACATTTTTTTTTATGAATTTAGCTTTTATTCAAAATTAAATAAGCAAAAGCAAAAATTTTAAGAAACTTTTACAAATTACTTACATAAAAGAAAGTTAATAGAGACATTTGCAAGATGGCAACAAATAGTTACAAAAGTCTCTTGGGCAGCATGAAGATAAAGCACAGCATGGTGATCTAACTTTGATATAAATAAGGCGTAAACTCACCTTTGCACCAAGACCAGAATTGAAAAACAAAACAACCTTTAAAAGCTTAGTTCTGCATTAAGCTGCTTCTCTTCCCCTAGTCCTTAATGGGCTTATCTTGTGCAATTCTTTTTTTTTTTTTTTTTTTTTTTTTCTGGTACCTTGTTTTTTTTCTTGTACTGGGAATCAAACTCACGACCTTGCGCTTGCCCGGCAGGTGCTGTGCCGCTGAGCTAAATCCCCAGCCCCAAAGGTTA
>NW_004955408.1:24721051-24733463 GCF_000276665.1 Chinchilla lanigera | reverse complement strand
TTCTACCTCTTCTTTTTATTTTGATAAAGAACAAACATTAATCTAGCAAAGTGCTTTATTGTCTTTAAAATCTCTTCATAAGTCTGTTTAATTTGATTCTTACTGATTCTTACTAGTGTGAGAAGGGGCAGTTGTTACCGGTGATTACCATTTTGTATGGTAGAAAACCAAGACAAAGGGACATTTTGATATTTGTTTTATCTTTTAGAAATAGTAAGAATTAGTAGATAGTGAACCTCCAATATAAAATTGGTATTTTCTGACTATATATTCTGTGTTTTCATCTCTAGACAGAACAGACTTGCAGAGGAGCTGCATTTCGTGCAGTTATATTGGACACTTCTAGAACTACTGAAAGGGAATCGACAGGTAGCACAGTGCTGCCAATAGTTATCTTCTCTTTCTATGTAAATGTCGGGCAGAGATTGAATCTTGAGTGATTATCTATGTGAGGACCCTTGAATTATGTGGGCTGTTAAACCCAATAATTTCCAGAGTTCCAAAACTTGTAAACATGTGGCTATTGCTTTTGAGGATTTTTACTATCTGTTCAGAAATATAAAGTGGATATGCACAATAAGAAGATAAAACAATTGACAAAAATAGATCTAAGCACAACTGATTTTTAACATTTGATTTACGTTTAACTTTTCATAAGTTTTTAAGGGTGCGTCACTTTCGCCTGTTTGATTTTCTTAGCTCATAGGGAGGCACAGAAGGCATGACTGCTGGGTAGGGTTTGTTGTAAGTAAGGGGAATGAGCACAGATTTTGTAACAGGAAACCTGAGTTCTAGTCTTGGCTTTACCACTCAGCAAAGCCTTGAGTGTTTGCTTCTTTCTGTACCTCATCTGTAAAATATGGGGAGACATTACCCTATAGGCGTTTTGTAAGAATTATGTAAAAGAAAATGAAAATAAGTCATTATTTTAATAGGACAAACACAGAGCTTTCCAGAGTCAGCTTTTGCACAGGAAACAGTTGCCATCAGTTGTTTTATAATAAAAAATTAAAATGAAATGTGTATGTGTATATACAGCACTTGTACATTTGTGTATCAGTAGACCTTTTGATATTACTGAAATATTTTAGCTGGTTCAGAATTTATTTTTCTTTAAGGAAATGATGGTTGCGCATTTCTACCTTCCTGTCTAGTCCTTCATTCCCTTTTATATTTTGTAGAGCAAGGCTTAGATCACATAGCAGAAAACATTCTTTCCTACCTGGATGCCAGATCTCTGTGTGCAGCAGAGCTGGTATGTAAAGAATGGCAGCGAGTGATCTCAGAAGGAATGCTTTGGAAGAAGCTGATTGAACGAATGGTACGCACTGATCCTCTATGGAAAGGCCTTTCAGAAAGAAGAGGGTGGTAAGTACTTGAGTTGTTTATTTCTTTGGGAAAAAAAGTCTTTGACATAGTCAGCTTGATTATTCAAGAAAGCAGTTATACTTGGAACTGTGTTGGCCTATTTTAAACAAGGTCAAAAGTTGCGGGGGGGGGGCAGTTAAAGAAGTTAGAAGTTCTTTAGAAACACAAAATTTCCTATAGTAACTGTTAAAGAGTTAAATTTAGTTTGAGTAAGTGATTTGGCTTTTCAGAGCTATAAATTTATGCTTTTTCCTTAGGCAGTGATACCATCATCAAAAGATACATAAGACAAAAGAAAAATCTGAGTCAAATAATACCATTTTGCTATTTGTTGTTACTCCTGGTTGAGGATATAGGAGCTACAATGACAAGATTTTTCAGAGAAAACCCATGCACTTAAATGCAGCTTTATAGCCCTATGCATGACAGTGGCCTGGTCCAGTTAATGTAGAGAGAGAACTATGAATGGAAGTACAGGGTTGATGAGAGCAAAGGTTAGGGCTGTATTTCCTCTCTCCCTCCCTTCTTTCCTTCCTTGTTTACCTCCCTCCCTCCCTCCCTTCTTCTTCCCCTCTTCCTCCCTCCCTTCTTCCTGCCTCCTTCCTTCCCTCCTCTCTTCTTCGCTCCTTCCCTTGCCCTCTCAATCCCTCCCACCTCTCCTCTATCTTTCTTCCTCCCTCTTTTCTTTCTTCCTTTTTCTCAGAGTATCATTGAACCTAGAACCTTTACACTAAGCTTTATCCCCAGCCCGTTTTATTTTAAGACAAAGTCTCGCTGAGTCACTAAGTTTGCCTAGGCTGGACTCAAAGTTGGGGTCCTCCTGCCTCAACCTCCCGGAGTGCTTGGATTAATAGGCATGTGGTACCATGCCTGGCTGGGCTGTATTTTCTGTATGGGATGAAGTTTGGTATGGACTAAGTTAGATTTTTCTATGTACCACTTCTTATTAAATAAAGTCTCTAGAACAAAAGGCTTTGTTATTATGTATTGGCATTCAGAAAATAAAAGGCCAGCATTATGTCAGATAGCTGTAAATTGAACCAAACTTGTCTCTGAAAATTTTATTGTTAGAAATTCTGCTTTTGAACTATTAAAACTCAATGCAAGTTAAAAAAACATAAAAGATAAGATCTTTGTAAGCACCATGTTGAAATAAAATTTACCCTTTTATGTACAAAAATGTAACATCTGTTTTTATTTGCCAGGGACCAGTACCTGTTTAAAAACAGACCCACAGATGGCCCTCCCAATTCATTTTATAGATCATTATACCCAAAGATTATTCAGGATATAGAGGTAACTTTATGATTTATCTGTTTTATGGGCTTTTTGTGTCTTGTTCTCAATCTTCTGTATGTGCTTAGAGTGTTCTTTTGTTTAAAAATCACAGAGCTGGGGCTGGGAATATAGCTCAGCGGAATTGTGCCTGCCTGGCAAGCACGAGGTCCCGAGATCAATTCCTGGTACGAACAAACAAATAAGTAAATAAAATCAATCAATCAGTCATGGAGCTAGGTTTTATTTTTTTAAGTTGAGTTTTTGCAGATGTCATCATGCATCATCTGCAGCTATTCAGAGTAGGCCATGTCTTTTGTAAGACCTAACGTTTCTAAGACATGAAACCCTTCTGAAAGGCTACCAGTTCATCACTAATCCAAAAATAGCTTTTTATTCTAATTTTATTTTTTTTAGCTTTTTATTCTAATTTGATAAATGTTCTAAAGCACAAGGTCTCATTTTTAAAAGTAATCATAGTTTTAAATTTGTGAGCCATCTCTAGAAGAGAAGGCACATTCTTAATTTTCTCTGTAAATTATCCATAATTTTTCATAAAAATGGTTCAGAAATTATTCTAAATATTAGTTAAGTGGGTTTTAGAGCAGATTATGCTCCTGGGCCATTTTGGCTTTGAATGTAACTTTCCCAGACCCATAAAACTCTGTAAACTTGAGGAGAAACATTAGAGATGTTTGATATTGTTCATGTGTTCTAATTAGTGTGGTTTTATTATTGAGCCCTTTCCCTTGAACCAGGCAAGACATGCACAGGCATTTCTCATTAACTCTTTCACATGTGTTCCTGGCTGGTCTTGGTTACTTCCCTATTTCCTCCTTGGCAGAAAAGTTCAGCCTTCTCTGGGTAAGGCTGCGTCTCCCATAAAGTTATACTCAGTTTCCCAAATGTGAAGTAATCATCTCCTCCAGGTGATAGACATAAAAGTCATTGTGCCAAAATTCATTAATGGAGAAACACGTGTTTTTTTTAGATCCTGTCTCCTCCCCCACCTCCACCCCTCCTTTTCAGTCAGATGTGAACTAATGGAACCATTCTGCCAGCGGTAAATCAGATTGTGACCAGAATATCATGATTTAAAACACGTTGTTGGTTTTTTTTTTTTTTTTTTTTTTTTTTTTTTTTTTTAGTGTTCTGCTCTCTAAAATGACCCAGAATATAACCTTTTAGGGAGGGTTAAATAATAGAAAATCATAAGGTTTAGGGATTAATGGATCCATTAGTGTGCAAAACTTAGAATAAATTGTCCTTGCAGTTAGTAGGTGACTGTTAGTAGGTGAGATTGAGTGTTAACATTTTTTTTTATGAATTTAGCTTTTATTCAAAATTAAATAAGCAAAAGCAAAAATTTTAAGAAACTTTTACAAATTACTTACATAAAAGAAAGTTAATAGAGACATTTGCAAGATGGCAACAAATAGTTACAAAAGTCTCTTGGGCAGCATGAAGATAAAGCACAGCATGGTGATCTAACTTTGATATAAATAAGGCGTAAACTCACCTTTGCACCAAGACCAGAATTGAAAAACAAAACAACCTTTAAAAGCTTAGTTCTGCATTAAGCTGCTTCTCTTCCCCTAGTCCTTAATGGGCTTATCTTGTGCAATTCTTTTTTTTTTTTTTTTTTGTTTTTTTTCTGGTACCAGGAATCGAACTCACAATCTCCCACTTGCCAGGCAGGTGCTGTGCCGCTGAGCTAAATCCCCAGCCCCCCTATGCAATTCTTACACACATCATGTCAAACTATAAATCACACAGATAATCTTAGATAATTTATGTTTGTTTCATGGGAGATGGGCTGTGTCTTACCTTTAGATAGGTGTACTAAGAAAACTGTATATAGATCTTAGATGTATATTACCTCTGTCCTTCTATGAGGGGGCAATAATTTCAAAGTATTTCCAAGTTTCCTTGAGTGATTTTATCAAGTTGTTCATTTGAAAAGGAAAATGCTTAAAATCAGTCAGTAGCAAGCAAAAACTCTGGAAGAACTTTGATCAAGTTGAAGACTTGGTGACATAGCTTATTTTATTTAATCCTCGTGACTTCAGTTATAATCGCCAGTGCGAACTCAGTATCGTCTGGTACGACAGTGTATGACACCATGTACTGTAACTGTTTCCTTAGGCTAAAATAATATTTTGTAGTGGAGGAAGCAGATGTGAGGGGAAACAGAGCTATGGGGGGAAAATCCTATTTGATGCAAAACTTCTGCATCATGGTGGTCTTCCTAGTGGTTCTTAAACTGTGGTTTAGGAAAACCCACTGGTTGGCCACAAGTGTCTCCTCAAGATTTTTGTGGGCTAAATTTCTTAGTATAAGGAATGGTGTTTATACTTTAGTATATTCACTAATAGTAATAGTGACAAAAATAATGTACCACTAATAGAGCATTTACTTGTGCCAGATACTTGGTTTAGCATTTTATAATACATTTTCTCAATGAATATTCTGGCCAGAACCTGAAAAGTAGGTCAAGTCTTTATTTAAAATTGAGACATAGACTCAAAAAGGTTAAATGGCTTGCTATAGATCACACAGCTAGAGAGAAGTGGAGCCTGGTATCAACCTGATACTCTTATATATAAATTTCTTACAGATCATTGGTACCTCCCAAAAATAGTTCTTTGCTTCTGCTGTGAGAGTATGCTTTATTCTGCCCAGGACACACATACATGTAGCAAGTTCTTTTGGTGATCCATGGGTCAAATAAATGAGAAATTGTCATGAACTTGGTTCTGCCCATATGACTGGTACAAAACTCTCATAAGCAGAATATAGTAACAGGCACCCTATTTTGAGTCTTTGTGGTATACCAGGAACTACGTTGGGTAATTTGCATAGATTATTGCATTTAAGTTTTACAGCAGTGTACATATTATTACACTTATTGATGTAAGGGGCATCACATTAAAGGGTTGGAACTTGCTACGTAGTAAATGGATGAGATGAGATTTTAACTGAGGTCTGTGTAGCTCTAGGTTTACAGTTGTTTGTTATTTTCAAAGTGGAAAATTCAAGAGGTGAGAAAAGAGAACGTTGTTTTATGTCTACAAAATTTCAGTTTGGTCTTCTCATCTTCCTCCATGTATAAGAATACTCAGTGACCTTGACTGTTGGTTGAACAAAAAGCTATAAGTTAAGATAAGGTTAGTTGGCCTTGTTTTAGTCCAGTTATGGGAAAGGTGCCGCTTTAAAGCGTTTTAAGCACATTGCCAAAAGATAAATTAACACCCGGAATGTCAAGTGGATGTTTATGTCCTCCCACACCTTCCTAGTTGCCCCTTTATAGCTTCAGAGGTGAGCATTGTTATAACAGACTGATGTCCTGAATTAGATTTTTCTCTTTTGCTATTTCAGTGTAGTGACAAACTCCTTCATGTAATATACCTCTATTCTTCGCTTTACTCACTGGAATAAAGGCTTTGAAGCATTCTCCTTGGAACAGACCATTGGGAAAATGATGGTGTACTGTATCACACCTTTTAATAAACCACATTATATTCGGAGAAAGAGGGAGCTTTTTTGTGGTTTGAAAACTTGATATTAACATTGTCCTGACCAGAAAATGCCAAAACTTGCCCACCCACCCAGTTGTGTTTAGGCTTCTAAAAATAATGTTATTCCTCCAAACTCAGACATCTGTTTTCACTCTATTGCCAATTTAAATGCTGCTGTGTACTCTGTGTATCATGGCTACTTTCCCAGTATTTTGAAAATTTGCTCAGGGTAAGGGGATTTTACAAGTTCTCAAAAACATGAAATATTCCTCAACGGTAGCTGTACCACATACTGGCTAAGTGAGATGGCAGGTACCCACATAATTAAAGAAGTGCACCTGTGTGTGACTTGTGTTCCTGCTGCTGATGTTAATGGAATAGTGGAATTCCATTTGAAGGCTGAGCGCCTTCCTAGGAACACTTCAGGTTGCTCCGGTGATCAACGTTAAATATCCACCTAGACAATGATTCCTGGCAATTCGATGCTGGTGTTTATGATGCTGGTGGTGTTTTGTTTTGGTGTGGGGGTTGGGTTTTGTTTTGTTTTGTGTTCGTTTGTCTAGGTTTTTGGTCACAGCCACTTTTTGTCAGTGGACACTATGAAGAGCCCATCACATAGGTAACCTTACTTGATCTTTATAGTGGTTTGAGGGTATAGATGTTACTATTCTCATTTTTACAGGGGGGGAAACTGCTGCTCAGATGGTCTGAGTCACTTGCCAAGACTGCTACTTGACCTGGGTATTTTCTGCCACAATGGGCTTCCTGCCAGGCTTAAAGATCTGTTTTTTTTTTTTTTTTTTCCAAGAAGATCTGGCTGAGACCATTCAAGGAAAGGTTGAGGTCATCACACATGGTGGTAGTGTTTTGGGCAGGCTCAGTCAGCAGGAAGTGCTGCTTTCTTGCATGGGCGGCCTTGGGAATTGAGGAGAGCCCAGTCTCAGGAATGCCTGGGTGGCTGCACAGCTAGCTGGGACTCCCTGATCTGGCTCCAACAGCTTACCCTTGTCTTAGGATTGAGGAACCTAGTGATTTTGAAAAAAATTTTTAACTGAAAAAATTTTAAATTGTAGTACTAGAAAGTCAACCCAAGGCATTGTGTGTGCTAAGCAAGTGCTCCACCCCTAATGATTTTTTAAAATAGCCCTAAGTGTGGGGACTTCCTCATCTGACCCAGCATGAATTATTTCCAATTTTTTTTTTTTTTTAATTCAGAGGTGTATTTTGGAAAATTAGGCTTTTTATAAGCATTGAAAAGCTAATTCATTTCTTGACTTCCATTCAACTTAGGATCAAAGTGTGATATTTAATAGAGCTTTTATGAAGTCCTATCCTCTAGCTCTTGTTCCAGGGTTAGAAGTAGATGGTATGATCCAGCCTTTAAGGTCAGGAGATATTTTCTGTGCAAGCATCTCAGGGACTGATGTATCACAAGCTGAAAGTGAGACCTTACCCTGTCTCCTCTCTTTAGTCCTCTCTTATCTCTTCAGGTCTTTAGGTGCAGTTGATCATGATCAACTCACTGACTCTAGAAAACAGAAGTGGGAGAACATAGGAAATTTCCCCTATTCCTCTTTTTAAATAAAAAAATAAATTTTCAAACTCATACATGATAGTTGATATGCTTTTTCTATTCATTGATGGAGCATACAGTAAGAAAACTGTTTACTAATTCAGTAGCATTTTAAGGCAATTTTGTATGTTTTAAACCAAAGAGAAGTTATATGAATTTAAAAACACCTAATATATGTAAGACAGGTTATCTATTTATTAATCTTTGTGATACTTTGGGTTTCATATGGAGTCGTACAATTCTGTATTGACTCTAGTAGCTTACAAAAGATGTCACCTGGACATGAGTAACTACTGCCCAGAATCACAGCCAGGAAATAGTCTTGTTACCAGTAAATCTTGCCTCCTAAGTCAGCATTTTCCTGGCGTGCTTAGTATGCTGAGGTGGGAGGATTACTATCTAAAATATATTATTTCTCTAAATAATAATAATAGTTTTCAGTAAGTTTTGCAGAGTGTGGGAGGATACTGCCTTCAAAAGGGGTGAATATGATTTACTAGATGTCAACAGCGATAGTGATTAAGTGCTTACTGTGGGTAGAGGTGAGCTTTTAGTTACTTGGAGATGATCTTTTAGACTATACCCTAAACTGAGTGCAACCAGTTATTATAGTCCATTATGATCCCCTCATTTCAAGAACCAGGAATTCAGACTGATTGTTTTTTTGTGGAGACATTATATTTTTGAGTTCTGAAGAATTGCTCATATCTGCAACCTGTGGCTAGGTCGTCTAGTGCTCTGGATGTGGCCTTACATCCTCATTAAACTTGACCTGGTGATCTCAGGCTAGATTCTCTTGACCTCCCTCAAGTCTTGCAGCACATAGATGTTTTATCACTCACTTGGTACTGATATTTTATCTGAACTGTTCCAGATCTTATGTTCTGTGGTCACTGCTTCAAGAGGTAAGATCATAGCAAAAGCATGGACTAAGTTAGAAAAAACTGGATGTGATTTCCAGCCATTCCAATTATTAGTGTTGTGGTCCTAGGCAAGTTAGACTGTCGTTGCTTATTAAAAGGAAATAATTAAAATTTCCTTCCAAATGTATTGTGTTGATCTTGTAGTCAAATAAATTTAGTTTGAAGTTTAGATGCTCCTTGATGTATGATTTGTTTGAAAATATCCTAAGTTGAAAATCCATTGAATTCACCAAACCTTACTAACAGCCTAGCTTAGCAACAGAAGGCCCCGCAGAGTTTCATTTGTTTCTCCTTGTGATCGAGTGGCTGACTGGGAGCTATGGCTCACTGCTGCTGCCCAGCCTTGCAGATGGCTGGCCAGGAAGAGAGAGCACAGCTTCAGCTGAACATGTATTGCTTTTGCACTGTGAAGCTAAAACGTTGTAAGTTGAACCATTGTAAATCAGGGACCATCTGGGGCTCTAGTTCTACATGCTGTGCCTCAGTATCAGAGAAATGCCACCTTTGAATGTAGGCTGCTTTCTGGTTTTTTAAATTTTATTTTATTTTATTTTTAATGTCTAGAACAGGACCTGGAATATACTAAAATCTCAGTTGTCTCATGAGTGAAGAAAGAATAAGAATCCAGGGCTAAAATATGCCATTCTGATGGGAGATTAAAAATGATAACAAAATTTTTTATGTGATTGGCAGGTACTGTACTAGTTATAGCATCTTTTTTCAGTGATCAGGTACTTTGGTTGGATATGTAGATTTTGAGTATATGGTTAATGGTGGCTGCAGGCTTTTGCCAAATATTTTAATTGGCATTAGTGAGTGACCCAATAAGTTATTATTTATTTGTGTATTTTGGGTGCAAATGACATTCTTTAAATATATTGAATTCTGTCTAGGCCATTTTAGACCTAACCCAAAACTCATTGGAAATCCTGTGATAGTTGCCAGATGGGCAGGGAAAGTTTGAGAAAAAACATTGTTGGGCTAATGTCTTACTTGGAAAAGAACATGATTCCTTTCCACAGACAGTTATGCAAACCAAGACCGGGATATCAATGGTATGCTGCTTCTGGAAGCTACTCCAAATTCTGAAACCTAATAGAATAGTTGATTCACAAAAACTCATCTCTTTTCTCCTTTTTTCCCCTAGACTATAGAATCTAACTGGCGGTGTGGACGACACAACTTGCAGAGGATTCAGTGCCGCTCTGAAAATAGTAAAGGTGTCTACTGTTTACAATATGATGATGAAAAAATTATCAGTGGCTTACGAGATAATTCTATTAAGGTGAATGACTACATTTTTTATGTGTTATTTTTAGAAACGTGGCTATGTGCGAGACACTAGATGTGACAATCTTTCCGTTTACTGCAGATTGGTTTTTATCTGTTCCACTCAACTATGGCAGCTCCCAGGGTGATTCTGAAAAACTAGAGCCAGAGCATTTCCCTGTAACTAAGAAAGGCCCTGGCTTACCTCACTTCTTACCCTCCTCTAAGTACACTTACCTTCTATGGTCTTTGTAGAGCTGTAAGCCGAAACTATCCAGTATCCCAGGGCCCTTGATTACTTTGCTGATTGGTGAGAATGTTACCAGTTTGCCTGTAAGTCAGAGTCATTACCTATTATGGTTTTTGAGGAGGGCTCAGATGATAATATGAAAAATGATAAAGTGACTTAAATTGTTTTCATTTTTAATTTGGTGATGTGCTGCATTATTTTTCCATGCTTAATCTGTTTGGTGGTTGACCTGACAGAGTTGACCTACATTGTTTGTAGCTTCATTCCTCATGTTTAAGAAAACATAAAAGATTTTTAAAATAGGTTTGTTTTAGTTATAATTTACATATAAAAAGTTTGCTGTTTGATGTAAAGCAGACACATAGAGGTGTACAATTGCAATAACTAACAAGATACACAACAGTTCTGTTGTCCCATCAAATCCCCTTGTCTTGTCCCTTTGTAACCTTCCTACCCAGCTCTCCCTATACTCTGGAAACCAGCGATCTTTTTCATCTCTATATTTTTTTTGCTTTTTTCAGAATGTTTTTATTAGTGGATTTGTGTAATATATAACGTTTTAAATCTGGCTTTTTATATTTAGTATAGTGCATTGGAGATACATTTATGTTCTTCATTCTTTTTTACTGCCGAATAGTACTCCATTTTATTGGGTACACTACAGTGTGCTTATCCATTTAGTATTTCAGGGACAATTGAATTATTTAGAATTTCTCACAATTGTGACTCAAGCCATTGTACATCTGTGCATTTAGTTTTTTGTGAGAACATAGTTTTCAGTTCACTTAAGTAAAAACCTATGAGTAGATTGCCTGCTTACATGGTGAGATGATCTTGTGTTTGGTGGTGATGTTTTAGGTGCATCACCAAATGCACAATGAAAGAAAGAATTAATAAGCTAGAATTCACTCAAATTAAAAACTTCTTCTATTTAAGATATACTATCAAGAGCATAAGAAACTAAGTTGCAGATTGGAAAAATATTTGTAAAAGACATTTTTAAAAACCTTTTAAACTCAACAATAAGAAAATAAACAACCACATGAAAAATGGGCAGAGACCTTAATAGACATCTCACCAAAAAAGATATACAGATGGCAACTCAGCATGTGTAAAGACACTCCACACCATATGGCATCAGGAAAATGCAAATTAAAACAACAATGAGATATCGCTACATATCCATTAATATGGCTAAAATCCAGAACACTGACAACACCAAATGCTGGCAAAGATATGGAGCAACAGGAACTCTTCATTTATTGCTCATGGAAATGTAAAATGGTACAGCTACTTTGGAAGGCAGTTTGGCAGTTCTTATATAACTAGACATACTCTTACCATCTGATCCAGCAGTTGCACTGTTTAGTATTATTCAGAGGAGTAGAAAACTTATTACTACACAAAAACTTGCACATTATAACAGCTTTATTCATAATTGCCAAATTTAGTAACAACTAAAGTGCCCTTAATAGATGAGTGTGAGTGTGTGTGTGTATACATAAAATATCTATATATCTGCATCAGTATCTATATATACACTGTAGATAATGGCACAGTTCTTATCAGTGAAAGGAAATTAGATTAGCAAGATGTGAAAGGTATAGAAGAACCTTAAATGCATATTTCTAAACTAAAGTAGCAGCCAATCTGAAAAGGCAACATGGTGTATTTTTCAACTATCTAAGGGGCTGGGGATTTAGCTCAGCGGCAAAAGCGCCTGCCTGGCAAGCGCAAGGTCGTGAGCTCGGTTCCTGGTACCGGAGAAAAACCATCAACTATCTGACATTCTACAAAAGAGAACTGTAGAGACAGTAAAAGAAGGGAGAAAAAGAGTACCCATAGTGTAAAAACAGCTATTACTAACATCTAATCTTTTAAAAACATAGTTTTTATGTCACTAAATAGACAATTTTTATTATGATTCTTACATGGCAAACTCTAATAAAACATTATATTTTCTCCGTTAGAACTCTTAGTAGTTTATTTGGGATTCTTCTGAAACATTGATTGCCCCCCCCCATCATGCTGGAGAGTGAACCCAGGGCCTTTGCACTGATCTATATTCCACCTTTTAAAAATATTGAGCAGGTGAAACCACTGTGGAAATCAGTTTGGAGATTCCTCAGAAAACTAGGCCTAGAGGTCCCATTCAACCCAGCTATCCCCCTGCTGGGTATTTTCCCAGAAGATCTAAAAACATCATATCACAGTGATGTATGTGCACCTATGTTCA
>NW_004955408.1:24715632-24720769 GCF_000276665.1 Chinchilla lanigera | reverse complement strand
TGTTCTACTGTCTTGTATTTCCTTGCTGAAAGAAACTGTCAATGAGGCCTTGGTTGATCAGCTTTGTATGTCTATATCTGTTTTCATGAGAAACTACTTTGAAGATATCAATATGTAATACAATAAGCATTGTTAATTCCCTACCACTCTATTTGTAACTCTGTAATGTCTGTACTGCTCCTTTGCTATTTTGTAAAATGTTGTCTGTGTTAGTATTTTCCGCCTTTTATTTCTTAAAAAAAAATAAATAAATAAAAATAAAAATATTGAGCAGGTTTTTGGTAATTCAGTTAAGTTCTTCAAACTTAACTTGAATTTGAAGTGCTCCTGCCTCAGCCTCTGAGAGTACAGAGGGATTACAGCCCCATGGGGGTATGCATATTTAAAGGATCTTAATAGATGTCATATTGATTTTCAGAGGAGGAGCTGACTTTTCACAGATTTTATTTAAAAATTTCCTTATAAGGCTGTTGATAAGTGTAATGAGTACAGTAGCTAAGGGTATAAATTAAGCAAAATAGCACATCTGTTGTGGAAGTTAATCCATATTGCCCCTATTCCTCTTCATTTCCCACCTTTTTAATATTCGATTTATCTTATTTACTCTTAACACAGGTATGTTTTATGTTTCAGAACATAGGGTGACAATAAAATGTGATGCATTAAATTGCTATTTGTGGTTGATCTTGTCTCAATAGATCTGGGATAAAACGAGCCTGGAGTGTTTGAAAGTGTTAACAGGGCACACAGGCTCTGTCCTCTGTCTGCAGTATGATGAACGTGTCATTGTAACTGGCTCTTCAGACTCTACGGTGAGGTGAGTGATCTGGTTTCACCAGTCTGACCTTCCACAAGGAGACTGAGATGCACACTGTCTTCTGGGTTCAGCACACATACTTTGTGGTTGTTTTTATTTGCTATATTTCAATACCATTTTTGATGTAGACACATTTGAGCAGTGTAGGCAGATAAGCTAATTTTTAAGTTTGTCCTGTTTTTCTTGCCAGAGGTTGTAGAGGTAACAGCATGTTTTTCTATAAAAACACATTGCCTGGTGTTAGGCTTGCCTCTTGGAAGTCTGTGGTCCAGAGCACAAGAGGAAGAGGCAGCTGTTCTAGGAGCATGGTGGGTGCTAACCTACAGGTATTAAAAGAATCAGACTGTTTGCAAATGCTTCAGAGGGACACAGAAAAGAGAGAGCCAGCATATGCTAGGCATTTTGTGTAATGTTGAGTTCTCACAGCAGTCTTTGCATGTAGGTAGATGCTATCTTCATTGTACAGATATAGTAAGAAAGTAAGACCAGAGAATTAATTTTCAGATACTATATTCAGAATCACACAGTACATTTTGAACCTTGAATCTGTATCAGTCAAGACTCTGTTGTACCCTCTCTAGTAGTGGAAACTAGTTTTTAGTAGCCACACCCGGAGTAGAGTGATAAAGTTGAAAATGCTATTGTTCTGTAAGGAAGGAGAACAGTGATGGATAGTTGGGAGATGAGAGAGTAGAACTGATATCCACTCTTACATTCCTGGGGCCCAGCATATTTCCCCATCCTGATGGGGCGTGAAACAGGGAAGGGGTGAGTCCAGCATGGCATAGGTCATGCACTGAAGCCTCAGGTAGACTGCTGGTGGCTGGGAGGGCACGGGGAGCAGAAGAAAGTGCCTCCTCTGTTTGACTTAGGCACACTTAGGCCTGTTTGATAGGCACACTAACAATGCTGGAATAGTAACAACTCAATCTGCCCTTGGGTTCTCATGTTTTCCCCCTTTTTATGCCTCCTTAAGTTAATTTTGCTTACCAGTCTTTCTCCACTCATGCCCACAGCACACCTACTATCCCTTCCCTGACTCAGTGCCACCAAGCTGTTAAATTCCACCACAGATCACATCTCAGCCTTACAGATGTAAGGTTTTTCTCTTTGGCTCTGTGTGAACGGGTCTTAAAGAGAGATTGGGCTATAGAAAAACTTTGCCTTCTCTGCAGTGGCTGTCCTGGTAACTCCATACTGCAAGTGTGAAGCCATTGGGAGACACTAGCTTTGTCAACACAGTTGAGTAAAGTAGTGAGTATGATGAGGTATTGTGATTTACAGTTTGCAGGCAGTAAATAATAGACTCAGTGGCCTGCCAGAGGTCAACAAGAGCCTTAAACTTGAGACCGTTCTTAATCCCTCAGCTATCAGACCTCCTTCCTCTTGGCATCTCAGACTCACTGATAGCCTGCTTTCTTGAGGAATCATTTTTGCCATCAGCATATGCCTGCGTACGTGAGTGCCAAAGAAACCTGAACAGAGCCTGAATTAGCTGACTTCTCTGAAACCTTCTCAGCAAGAAATGTGCTGCTGGGGTCCTCTTTTGGAGCATGTACATAGGCACATTAAGCATGTACTTAGGCACTTTAAGAATAGATCAAGAGCTCAGACATCAGAGTCTCTCCCTGGCTGTCTCTATGATTAAATGTTGTGCATTTTTATCCTGCTCTAGAGTCTGGGATGTGAACACCGGTGAAGTTCTTAATACATTGATCCATCACAATGAGGCTGTGCTGCACTTACGCTTCAGCAATGGACTGATGGTGACTTGTTCCAAGGACCGCTCCATTGCCGTGTGGGATATGGCTTCTGCCACTGATATCACTCTACGCCGAGTCCTGGTTGGCCACCGTGCTGCTGTCAATGTAGTAGACTTTGATGACAAGTACATTGTGTCCGCCTCTGGTGACAGGACCATCAAAGTAAGTGTGTCTGCAGTCATAATCCCCCCTACTCTTCCTTTGCAAGAGGCTTACACCAGCCTTACCTGGCAAGATCTCCATTGTTTTCTGTTTGTACTCACTAGCCCTTGAGTACCTCCCACTCGACATGCTTCTAGAGTTACAGATGAGAGGAGGAAAAGTTACGGGTCTGGAATAGAGAACACTCCTCAATTTTGTGAAGTGATACTGCTAGTAACCTTGTGAGGGGGAAGAGAATTCACCTGTTGAGTGTGTTCTGTGGGCTAGCAGCTTCACATAACCATCTCCCTTTTGAGAATAGTATCGCTTGCTTTGCAAATGTGCTTAGAGAATGAAGAACTGTGCTGGAGATCGCACAGCTAGGTTGTGGCGGAGCTTAGATTTGATGTATTTACTCCGTTTTGAGGGTGTACCATGCCATAGACGCTGGGATGAATGCCAGAGAAAAGAGGATGAAAGGGTGAACAGGATATGTTCCTACCTTCAAGAAGCTCAGCATGTGGTGGGTGAGCTTTAATTAGGTGACAAGAGTTGCAATTTAAGATGACCTCAGAATTGGTAAATCCAATTCTGATTCCAATGTCCATATTACCACTTGTAAAATTAATTAATTACTTAGTTTATTTATTTTTGAAACAGGGTTTTGCTATATAGTTAAGGCTGGCTTTGAACTCACTATCTACTCCAGACTGGCCTTGAACTCACAGTGATCCTTCTTGCCTCAGCCTCCCAAGTGCTAGGATTATAGGCATGTGCTACCAGGCCCAGCAACTTTTGTAAATTTTAGCTTTCTTACAGTTTTACTAAGATACAATTTCCATACCATAAAATTCAGCGTTTTCAAGTGTACAGTTCAGTGGTCATTGGGATATTCATAATGTTGTATAAATCCCATCACCACTATATAGTTTCAAAACATTTTACCACATTTTTATCTAAACTACCCCAAACACTGTCTTAGTTACTTTCTGTGGTTGCTGAGACAAAATGTCAGCACCCAGAGTTAAGGGAGGAAGGATTTATTTCAGCTCACAGTTTGTAAGGTTTCAGTCCAGAGTCAGCTGGCTCTAAGGCAGTATGGCACGGCAGAGGGGCATTGCAGAGAAGTAGCAGCTCATGTCATGGTGGGACAAGCAGAAGGCAGCAGCGAGCAGCAGCAGAAGCAAGCCTGCCTTTCCCTTTTATCCCAAACAGGCTACAGACCTTTTGGGTGGTGCCATCCATACCAGAACTGTGCTAATTCCAGTCAGTGGACTCATTTAGTGCCACACATCCTCAATCCCAGTATCACGCACACTAATCCCGCCAGCTCTGAAAAGCCTCACTGATGAGTGCATGAGCCTTTCGGGGGACATCTAGATACAAGCCTTAACATACCCATTAGCAGCCAGTCTCCACCCTCTTCCCCAGCCTCTGGCATCCACCAGTCTACCTTCTGTCTCTATGGATGGCCTATTCTAGACATTTTATGTATAAAAAGAATCACACATGTGGTTTTTTGGGTCTGGCTTTTTTTTAACTTATCATAATGTTTTCAAGGCTCATATATGTACATTATAGCACATACCAGTATTTCATTGCTTCTTTTTTTTTCATTCCTTCTGATGACCAAATAAAAGCCATTGTGTAGATGTACTGTATTTTGTTTATTCATTTTTCAGTGTACATTGTGGTTGTTTTTAGTTTTTGATTATTATGAATAATGCTGCTATAAACATTTGTGTACAAGTGTTTTTAGTTCTCTTGGGATGATAACTCTGTGATTTTAACATTTTGAGAAACTGCCAAACTATTTTGCAAAGTGGCTGCACCATTTTATAATCCTCTCAGTGATGTGTGAGTGTTTGAACTTGTCAAAGAACCATTTTTTTTTTTAAGTACTAGCACTGTATGGTATTCTGATGCCTCAAGCCGCAAATCATGGACTATTTTGCATCAGACTTTAGATTGGGTAGTTTGGAAGCCAAACAGCATTTGTATGTATTAATTTACCCCACACTCACACCAGTTAGTATAAGACCAGTGCCTGGAAGTCAAAACACCTCTTTGATAGAATCAGCCTGACAAATTTTTCTGTGTTATTGCCAACACTTGTTATTATCCTTTTAAATTACTACTATCTTAGTGGGTGTATAGGAGAACTCTTCGTGGTTTTGCTTTGCATTCTCTAATGCCTAATAGTGTTGAACATCTTTTCATATACTTATTGGTCATTTGTATACCTTCTTTGGAGAAATGTCTATTGAAATTTTTTGCCCATTTGAAAAATTGAGTAATTCTGTTTTTTATTATTGTAAAATTTTTTGAACATTTTGGATGCAAATTCTTGATCAGATACATGATTTTCAGGTATTTTCTTTCATTCTTTAGGAGTATCTTTTCACTTTCTTTTTTT